>NW_003315027.1:277433-289210 GCF_000150825.1 Verticillium alfalfae VaMs.102
CCCACTGGATAATGAATGCCATACTAAAGTAGCGGCGTCGCTGGGGATGAGGAGGAAGCCATCTTTGGGAGAGTCGCACGCTTGCGTGCAGTATGTCGGTTCCAGGAACGTGGACAGAGTTTTTCACTTGGAGCGAAACAATAACAGCACTTGAGCGATGCGCAAGGGTTGGTTGTTGGGCAGATCGACAGTGGAAGGGCAGTGAGGCGTGTGGTGTTGATGGGCGATCCACGCCAGCGTACGATGAATGCGTGATGACGACCTACCGATGCTGGCTTGCCAAGACACTTGTCGCAGGACCACAAGCCCCACTCTGGCCTGCCTTGAGCTTGATGACGCAGTTATCGATAACGCGCGCTCTCGATAGATGCTTAACAGATCCAAAATTTAGGACCAGGGGAAAGCGAATCGCGACTGGACGTGTCTCGACGCCAGACTCTGTGCGTGGGTGAAAGGGACCAATTCACAAGACAAACAACTGAAGTCTCGGAAATGAGGTGTCAGTCTCCCATCAGACCGCCATGAAGTCAGTCTTGCGAGCCGTTGCCACGCGTGCAACGTGCAGCAAACCTGCCTTTCGCCATGGCTTTGCGACCACCTGCCGAGCGCCATTCCGGGTGAGTCGTGATATGCGTTGGATATCTTCAACGATGGCTGCTGATTCGCGATAGGAGGCCGCTGTGTACAATAGGAAAGGCGGTGTCAGCGCCGCTGCGTCGAAGAACAAGAAACGATACGAAGTCTTCCGGTCCATGGTCATAACACAGTTCAACAATGTTCTTGATGAATTCGGCAACTGGTCCGAATCCAACCAAGAACTTCGAAGCTTCGGCGTGCGTAGTGAACATGGACTGGCAAACGAAGCTGCACTCTTTCGAAAGGCAATCAGCGATGCCATAGCGATGGCTACGAACGGTAACGTCGCCAGGACGACAAATCCTCTCTTCTGGTCGCTGCGGGATGCTTTCATCCGAGGAGACGTCAAGGGGTTAACGTCGGAGATTCGGTACTCCTTCCAAAGCTTCATGATGCGGAGCCGCATGTCGGCGGATGTGACGAAGAGACAGAAGCAGATGGCTGACTTCCGCTACCCCATGGAATGGTTCCCGGCAACAAGAGCGTTGCAGCGGACAATACATCTCCACGTGGGCCCGACAAACTCTGGCAAAACATACCATGCGCTCAAGGCGCTGGAAAACGCCAAGTCGGGTATATACGGCGGCCCCTTGCGTTTGTTGGCCCACGAGGTATACGCTCGCTTCACCGCCAAGGGAAAGCCATGTGCCATGGTCACTGGCGAAGAGCAGCGGATTCCTGAGGGTGTCGATAACTACTTCATCAGCTGCACGGTCGAGATGACGCCGCTGAACCGTCTGGTAGATGTAGCTGTGATCGACGAGATCCAAATGATAGGTGATCCGGAACGCGGTTGGGCCTGGACACAGGCTCTCCTCGGCGTCATGGCCAAGGAGGTCCACCTCTGCGGCGAAGAGCGAGCAGTGGACCTTGTCAAGTCAATTTGTTCCGCCCTCGGCGACAAATGTGTGGTGCACAGATACGAGAGGTTAAGTCCACTTCAAACCATGAAAAAGAGTCTCAAGGGAGATTTGTCGAAACTGGAGAAGGGTGACGCCGTCGTCGCTTTCAGCCGAGTTGGCCTGCACGGTCTGAAGAAAGCCATCGAAGAGAAGACTGGAAAACGTTGCGCCATTGTCTATGGCTCTCTACCCCCTGAAACAAGGGCCCAGCAAGCGGCGCTCTTTAACGACCCTGATAACGAGTACGACTTCCTAGTGGCAAGTGATGCTATTGGCATGGGCTTGAATTTGGAAGTAAAGCGGATCATCTTCGAAACAGCAGCCAAGTTTGATGGTGTTAACTTCCGTGGTCTGTCAACGTCGGAGATCAAGCAGATTGGCGGCCGCGCTGGCCGATTCAGGTCAGCCCGCCAAGCAGCGACATCTGCTGACGGCGCCGAGACCCTGGTCGAGAAAAAGAATCCAGGCCTAGTTACAACACTGGACGCTCTTGATCTTCCCCGAGTCCAGGAAGCATTCACGCAACAGGCCGAACCACTGGAGGCTGCTTACATCAACCCTCCGGCATTTATCTTAGAACGGTTCTCGGAGTACCTGCCCCCTGACACGCCATTATCGTTCATGCTGCTGCGCATCCGTGAGCTGGCCAGGGTGTCGCCGATGTTTCTGGTCGATATTTCGAGCGACGCTCTCCGCGTAGCCGATATCATCCAGGAGTTTCCCCTGACCATTCACGAGCGCCTCTCCATCCTCAACGCCCCCGTCCAGCTCAACGAACCTAGCGTTGTCCACCTGGTGCAGGCAGCCGCCAACTGTCTTGCCACGCGCCAGGGCGGTGCCCTCTACGACATGCAGGAAATTGACCTGGAAATCCTCGACGCGACGATCGCCGACTTTGACGGTGACGGCCGCCGCTACCTCCGCGCCATCGAGGTTCTCCACCACTCGGTCACGCTCTACCTCTGGCTGAGCTACCGCTTCCCCAACGTCTTCTCGAGCCAGGCGCTGGCGTTCCACGTCAAGGAACTCGTGCAGGCCAAGATTGAGCACCACCTGGACACGAATGTGTCGTTCCGAGCCGGGCAGCATGAGGCGATGCTTGCAAAGCGGGCGCAAGGAGATTGACAAGCGTGAGCGCGAACAGCAGCGCGTGTTTGGTGAGGGAAACGAAAAGGCCGCGATGGCTGGTGAGGAGGGGGCTGGGAAGTGGAATGAACCGGGACACGAGGAGCCGCTTGTGGAGGACAAAACAGAGTACGAGCAACTGGAAGAAGCTCGCCGCTAGATGCGAGGCGCTTCTGGCAAGAGTCCAGATTATGGGCCGAGTGTATAATAGTGTAAGATGCTTGGATGCACATTGGGATCATGTACAGCATAGATGGGCTTAGGCGCTTCGTTGATTAAGTAGGACCATCAGAAGCCATGTACAAAACATAACTTAAAGAAGAAACATTAACTCAAGGTAAAAGTCACTAAGCTAGCTAAAGACGAATTAAACACCGGGCGCCTTTATCAATTTTACCTTGAAATAGGTACCTTGCTGGCAGACAGGATGAGAGGCACCTTCAATAGGTGGGTACGTAGGTACCTTAACTAGTACCAGTGCCAGCCAGGCAAGGGTCAAGCATAACGTCACCGCTGCAGGGGCCAAGGCAGCTACCGACCTAGGTACCCCACCATCCAACACCGCGGGGCACCCCAACTTCAGAGCTACCTAAGCTTTCCCGCAACACCCTGCAACTCCAACACTTCGCATCAATCCATCGCGAACCTCTACCGCGTCACACCTCACAGCCGGAAAGACCTCTCACCACCGCGACGCATCCGCGATCAAACAGCCCAGCATGGCCACCCCGAACCCCGACCCGCCGTCGACAGCCCCGGCCTTCATCCCCCTCGAGGCGAACCCTCAACTCATGACCACCCTCCTCCACAAGCTCGGCCTCTCCTCCGCCCTCCAGATCCACGACGTCTACTCCCTCACAGACCCCGACCTCCTCGCCTTCATCCCCCGCCCCGCGCTCGCCCTGCTCCTCGTCTTCCCCGTCTCAGCAACCTACGAGTCCCACCGCCTCGCCGAGGACGCTCTGCTCGACGACTACAAGGGCCACGGCGACGGCGCCCCCGTCGTCTGGTTCCGCCAGACCATCCGCAACGCCTGCGGCCTCATGGGCCTCCTGCACGCCGTGGCCAACGGGCCGGCGCGGGACTACATCGGTCCGTCCTCCCGCCTGTTCCAGCCAGCCCAGCTTCTTCCCCTAACTCCCCCCCCCCCCCCCCGTTCGCCGCACCTGACGGATAGATTTCCGCTAACGCGCAGCAGAGGCCTCCTCCGACCTCGACACCCTCCTCCAGCAAGCCTTGCCCCTGCACCCCGCCGAGCGCGCCGCCCTGCTGGAGAAGAGCACGGCGCTCGCCAACGCGCACCGCAGCGCCGCGTCACAGGGCGACACGTCGGCGCCCGAGGCCACGGATGACGTCGACCTGCACTACGTCTGCTTTGTCAAGACGACGGACGGGGCGTTCTGGGAGCTCGACGGACGGAGAAAGGGCCCGTTGCAGCGGGGCCAACTCGAGGAGAGCGAAGATGTCTTGAGCACGAAGGCGCTGACGCTGGGCCCGCTCAAGTTCCTCGAGCGGGAGGGTGCTGATTTGCGGTTCAGTGCCGTTGCACTGGCGGGGGCTACTGACTAGGGGTTACAGAGGACCGAAAGTAGCGGGCGATGCATTGAATGAATAACGAGTGAGAATTCTATTAGGGCCAATAATACAGTCTATGGAATACCTGATAACAAGCAGCAGCGGTTGGCGTCTCAGCTGTAGTGGGATCTAGGAACCTGAAGCAAGCCATAATTGATACAGCACCCGCGCGGCCTCATCTTCTTCCTCATCTGCATTCTTGATGGGACCAGGTGTCGTGGTAGGCTCTTCAGTCTCGGTAGCCGGCCGAGTTGTCTCAACTGCTTCCTTAGACACGTGAGATTGATGAGACCCCTTCAATTGCCCCTGATCAAAGGACGCCGCATGGTGCGCAGATGAGCAAGACGATGGCGCAGATTCCGCAGCCGATGAGCAGACTCTCCGTGATGTCTTTGACCTTCTCCGATGAAGACAAGTTGACACGCCGCTCTTTTCGCTGGTTGTGGGCATCGCGGATTCGTTGCTTGAGGGGCGGCTGGTGCCTGTCTGGGAGCTTTGGGCTGTTATCCGCAACTGGATTGGGTACCGGGTTCGCGTCTGCGAGTTTTCTGTTGCGGACGGGGTTCTCAGAGGGCTTCTCGGCTGGAGCCGGGGCTGGGTTCGGCTGGGGGACGGGCTTCCGTTCATTGCTGTTCAGCTTGGCCTTGATATCGTGGGCCTGCTTGTTGACGTATGCGGCAGACTTGTCGAAGGACTTGCGCGTCGGGAGCCTTGTGCTGTTGATGCTTTCGCTGATGCTGTCTGGCCGGGCTTTCGAACCTGACAGGTTGGATCCCCCGTGCGGTTGAGGGTGTGCCTCTGGGACAACCTTCTCGGGCCAGGAGCTTGGGGGCTGGACACGTGGTGGCTGCTGGGACTTCAGAGACGCCGGGTCCGGAGGTGTGAGGTCAAAGGTCACTGTCGGTTTAGCCGTTGATTTTCCCTTGGGAGCATCGATCGAAACGTTGTGTAGAGATGGAGGAGGAGAGAGTGTGCACTCGAGAGCAAGTATATCCAGTTGACCTCTAGCTTGGTCTTCGTGGATGGATGCCGGCGGCGAGAGAGTGCACTCTGGTTGAGCCATGGAGAACACGGTGATGTCAAAAGCTGGTGGCCCACGAAGTAGATACTCGTATGGTGCGAGGGAGACGCTCAAGAGTTGGCGAAATTTAGGGACGATGGAATCAACAATGTGGACTGTCACGGCAAAACGCATCCGCAGCACGTGAACCTATGTACTTGTGTACGATGAAGCTGGCAGAAGGAAGCAACATGTGTGCCAGTCTTCGCCGGGGTCAGTGCCTGCCGATCTGGAGGACGTCAAAGCTGCCTCAGTATGGCTCCCGGGCTCGACCAAATGTGACTTCCAAAACAACCAAGAGCATGGCAACCCGCCACTCTCGATCATCTTACAAGAGCACATGGGAACATCAGAAGGAAAGAGGCAGGCGCACCCTCATGGAACCCTCAAAGTGACCAGGAGGACCTTCCCACACGGGCTCTTTCCATTGTGTCCCAAGTAGCGAGGCCTGTCCGTTCGCCATTGAACAGTCGGTACTTGCCGGACGACATCTGGTGACCAAACACACCCCCTGCCGTCAAGCAACGATGGCAGGCGACGTGCCGAACGATGGCGGCGTAGAGTGGCATCGCAGGGCGTCTACCATCTACCTTAGGTACCTAGGTAGGTAGGTAGGTAAGCATGGACTGGTAGAGGTAGCGGGCGCTGGATATGAATGGAAAGGGTCGGTGTGAAACGAATGCGCCGCGAGCCCAATATCGGCTCTCTCTACATCAATGCCGAGCAAAACGTAAAGCTGCAAGAGTAGCTTTTCACGCGTTGAGGTTAAGGCCCTTGGCGTGGAGTAATGTCTTGTTTCACCTTGATTCACCGCCACCAGAGTAAGTACCCCGCGCACGTTCCCTTGAACCTCTGGCTCCCGCTCCCGCTCCCGCACCAGAGAGCCAACCCGCTGAACCTGACCTGGCCTAAGCAGTTCTCGCAATCTGGTTGCTATTCCCAACGACGCCCGTCTTTTCTTCGCAAGAACCCGGTTACTCACAAAGTACCCGTACCAGCCGGTGCAATCTCCAACTCCGGCTTTCATTCGTCCGTCACCTCTGTGGAGGCACCGACCGCCGGGCCAGTAGAGGGGCAGCGACTCTTGAGAGCGAACGCAACCGCTGCCAGCATCTCACCAGCCATACTCAGCTGGGACTGCTGTGTTTGACCTGAGCCCTCGTATATCCTAGGTGAAGAAGCCTCGCCCTTTGAGACGTGGCCCCCCACCAACCGTCATCATGTCAATTTCTTCTACCTCGGAGACGTTGCCCGTGTGGCTCAACCCCGCATATTCGCGGCAAATTGTCAAGGGCAACCTCATGACCCTGAGTGCGAGACCAAAGACTGTCGAGCAGGGCGAGTGGATAGCACACCACGGTCAGTCGTCTGTGGAGCTCACTCAACGTATCCCCATTAACCTGTTCTTAGTCGTCGAGCACTATCGGAATCTGTGGAACTTCGTCCGTGTTATTCATGAGAAGGAGGAGGACGGCACCACTATTTGCAACGTCAACACCTGCCCCAAAATGTCGGCAGGGCCGTATGTTGAATGCCCCCTACCTCGGCTCCTACAAGGGCTGCCCAGTCATCACCAGCACTGACCTGCCTTCAGGAACCATTCTTACACCTGGCTCAACAACCGCTACCAGCCCGTTGAGCTCCCTGCACACGAGTACATGACCTTGATGCAGCGCTGGATCGGCGGCAAGATCAACGACACCAACCTCTTCCCTACCGATCCGAACGGCGTCTCGTACGCGCCCAACCCCTCTCTGACCAGCAGCTCCAGCACGTCCTCGCTGGCTGACCCTGCTTCGAACGCCGGCGCTCCTCCGGACGAGGACTGGGTCGGTCGCCGCAGCGGCTTCCCCAAGGAGTTCGCCGGCGTGTGTAGGACCATTTTCCTCCAAATGTTCCGTGTGTACGCGCATCTCTATCACAACCACTTCGTCGACCCGCTCTACCACCTCAACCTGGAGAAGCAGCTCAACAGCTGCTTCAGCCACTTTGTGCTGACGGCCACCGCCTTGGACCTGTTGAAGAAGGAAGATCTCGAGCCCATGCAGGGGCTCGTGGACCTGTGGGCGGCGAGCGGTACCTTTCCGCCCGAGAGCAAGGCCTACCAATATGCAAACCTCGAGAATGGAAACAGGATTTGGAAACTGGCGGCCTTTTGAGCATGTCGCCATCTCATCCAGAGATCGCCCAACGCGAGACCGGCTCGGCGGAAGACAAGCTTGATACGAAGGGAAATGGAAACCAACGGGCCAGAAGAGAAAGTGAGGCATGGATAGCCGGGCAGAACTCAACTTGAGTCGGAATAATCAACAGCAGTGGGCTGCTGTCCTGCAGACCTCAAAGATCATAAGCAAGCAGCAAGCGAAGTGATTATCTCAAACTGAGAGAGATCTGGTAATGAAAGGAAACACGCCGTTGACCAAACATTCCTGTTGATACGGTACACGGCACAATTTTCAAGAAAAGTCTTGATGAAACCGTACACCCCCTGCTACCCATCCCTGCAGGTCCTATTGACAAAACACTGAGCCTCACCCAGCATGTCGACGAGGAGTGAAGTGATGGGATGCAAAAAGAGTCGGGCGAACCCGACGTGACCACAGATTCCGAACCAGGGAATCGAACCCTGAGCCTGACGGTGAGAGCGTCAAATGTTAGCCATTACACCAGTTCGGATGTTGTTGAAATCACTCAAAATCTAGGCATCTAGATAGACATCTTGTTGAAAATTTTTGTTTGTTACCTCTCCGAGATACACTCGGATAAGTACATGACCCAAATAGCGCCCTGTTTGCTGCATGACGACTCATGTCTCGGAACGAAGCACTGTAACCATACCTTGCTAGACGAATCGTCTCGCGTCCTGCAAGGAACAAACTCAAATGCAGTATTGGCAGACTGCCTGTCAACGTGACAAGTCTGACCGTTCCGCTGGACTCCGCCGGGCCATGTCGCGCACTGACCAGTGCCGTCGCTTGTCGCTGATACTGGCGTCCCAGCTTCTCGACTCAGCGGTGCGACAATGGCCTTCAGCTGACTCCTCGGCACGGCATCTCCTTATCAGCAGCCACCGAAAAGCCCATCGTTCGTCATAGACCTTGCCGACGGCCGTCTTCGAGTCTCATTTTATTTCCTTGACGGTCAGCCCGTTGATGAGACCGGGGGGACCACCAATAGACACGAACCAGGGGGGGGGGCGTTGTCTGCGCGCGCTGTGGGCGATCTGCCGCCCACCACGCATCATCGCCAATCCGGAACCCCAACGGTCAGCGAAAGCTGGGTCGATATTTCGGAGGATTGACAGGCGGGGGGGAATGACCAGGGCCAGGCCCCCCCTCCCCCCTCCCCCCTCCCTATACGGGAGAAAGCTGCAAACGAAACAAACCGATCAACGACATCCACCGTTGCATCGACTGTCGGTGATCGATAAATCCCTTTGCAGGCTGAGCAGTATCCAACAAAAATAAAAACAAGCAATACCACCGTGGGGTGGCTGGTGGACACAACCCTTTCTGCAGCAGCGGCCCCCGTGGTCTGTCTCCTGCAGAGAGATGCAGGCAGACGCGACACATCGACTGACGAACGGCACATGCGCAACCTGCCTACGGTAACTCCCTGCAGTAACGTGGCATCGTACGAATGTCATCTCGCCGACATGCACCATCGCCACACGCGGTCGGCACACTGCAGGAACACATTGCTCTCTCCACGAGCACGACGTACGTTTTGGTCCCTAAGCTTGTCTCGTCTGACTCCAACCGAGGCCCAGCTCCATTCCATAGCGGCCCTCCCATCACCTTATGGCCCAGGGCCAAGGCTCAGCAACCCCCCAGGATGCATCGCTTCCGCAAAAGCAACAGTCCCAAGCACTAACGAGGATCCGGCACATGATTGGGGAGCCGCTCCTGTCTTCGTCGTCGCGCTACCTCTCTAGCTTCAGCCGCTACATCTGAGACCGGAAGAAAAAGAAATTGGTACTGGCAAATAGGCTTGGCCCCTCAGCTGGCGCGCTCCCTTGTTCTGGCTGTTCTGGCTGCTGTTGGTGGTCCCCTGGTCGTTTTTCGGCCTGCTCGCTCTGCTCCGATCTCTCCAAGCCTCCTGGATCATGTTTGTGCCGTCTCAAGCATCTGACTGGCTCGACGCATCCGCCACCTGTCGCACTGACTTGCTTCTTTGCATCGCTCAACAGGGACAATCCTGGACTGCGGTTTCTTTACAGCACTATGGAGTGGCCTTGGTCGATTCCAACGCCCTGTCGACCATCGGCCGATAGCCGATAGCCCTAATTTTCCAATATGCGCAGAGACCAACGCATAGAGAGACGCAGGGACGACGGGGCGACATCCAACATGACGCCTTGCGCGCGTTTGGCTCAGAACGAGCAGAAGGAGGGACGGCCCAGTCATCGGCCAGCTGAGGTAGCATACGAAGGATGTCTGGTTTCTTTGTCCCGCCCTCCACCCTCGCACGGCCGCCTTACACGGCATGGTCTCTGTTTAGCCTCTGGTCCTGAATCGTCTGCCGTCCACCTGCCCCCCCTCAACATGTCTGGTCTCCCACCACTACCTGTCGTCGAAACGTGGCAGTGGAGGTCTGTTCCTGCCTGAGCACCAAGAAAGAAACAGGAACCAGACGTCGCTTACCGTGGAGAAGCTCGACTCGGGGTCCGCACACACGATCTAGCCCGCTCCCCTATGTCTGGCTTGCTCCGTATTGGTCGATGATGTGCGAGAGCGCACGTTCAATTCGAATGCTTGTGCCAGCCAGAAGCATTTCACCTTGCAAGGTTATCTTGGTCGTCGCCTCGCCCACTTTCCTGCAAACGGCAGGCGAGCGTCGGTCGGCGGACAAAGAACCCGGCTTGCAGATTTCCTCCCGTGGAGCCTGTCATGACTGCGCAGTCAATCCTTTCTTTCTCAGGAACGGGATGCATTGCTTGTGCCGCACAGTTCCCTCCTACCCCTTCATGACCGCATGCCAACCCTCTCCCGTACGCATTTGATACGCCTTGACTTGCATGGCAAGCGGGTGACAAAAATAACAGGACTCCATTAATCCCGCACCCTACCTACCTACCTACTACAACACCATTTTCACTATGCATCAGCACCATAATACCCCTAAAAAATCTAAGATTATAGGCGTAGCTGATTTCCTGGATTCTCAAAAAATCCCCTATATTAAACAACGTCTTTTTGACCACGTTAGCGTCTCTAAGAGCCGAGGGTAGCAGATCCTGCGCGAGCAACGCGACCGACGCCATCTCGATAAGCAACAGGAGACTCGCGGCCGCCCCCGTCTCCTTACACAAGGAGACCTACAGAAGATAGAAGCCTTTATCTAGGAGGCTGGCTTTAAGGCTCGCGCCCTAAGATGGGAGACTATAGCTTACGAGGCTGGAGTCTTCGTAGACTACTCCCCGAGAACTATCCAGAGGTCTCTCGGGACCCTCGGGTATAGGAAGTATATTACCTGCGACAAGCAATAGGTATCTTCAGCAATTACCCAACGACGACTCAAGCTACAGAGAAAGCCCTCGCCTTACGCCCTACTCCAGAGAGCTAGAGAGATATCCGTTAGAGCGACGAAGTCCATTTCAGCCTTAGCTACGAGAAGAAGGCCTGGATTATCCGAAAACCAGGCGAGCGCTATTGCCCTGATTGTATCCAGGAACGCCTACAGCCCCAGGAGAAGCACAAGAAGAAACTCCATGCCTGGGCAGCAATTGGGTATAACTTCGTGTCAGAACTCGTATTCTACGAGGTCCCAGGCAATACCAATGGGAAGATGAGCCAGCAGGTCTATCGTGACCAAGTGCTTGAAGGCCAGGTTAAGCCCTGGCTAGAGGAGGGCCAGTCCTTTATTCTAGAGGAAGATGGAGATTCTGGCCACGGCCCTGGGAGTTCCAATATCTGTAGGTCTTGGAAAGAAGCTCATGGATTACGCTATTTCTTTAATACCCCAGGGTCTCCAGACCTCTCGCCTATAGAGAATGCCTGGAGAATTCCAAAGCAGAATATCCAACGCTATGCTGTATGGGATATAGAGCAGCTTAAAGCCTTAGCTATAGAGGCCTGGGAAGAACTCCGAGTAAATCCAGAACGCGTTAATTGCTGGATTGACTCTATGCCTCAGAGGATGCGAGATGTAATTAGAATGGAAGGCCGATTAACGGGTTGGTAGGTAGGTAGGTAGGGTGCGGGATTAATGGAGTCCTGTTATTTTTGTCACCCGCTTGCATGGCTTGTGACGATTTGCTGCCTCTCTCTGGTCTTAGGAACGATTCTTCTTTTTCGTTGTGGAAATCAACCCCCGTGCCACGGGACTTTTGCCTTCGAGTCCATGACGACCTCCTCAGCCTTAAATCACACCTGTACTAGTCCTCACCAGGATCGCTACTGTACCGATCTGTACAACGCAAGAGCCGGAGTCTACTTCCTACAGAGACACGGCACCGGGTCCCCTAGCCCCTCGTACTC
>NW_003315027.1:289563-291939 GCF_000150825.1 Verticillium alfalfae VaMs.102
GCTACAACGCCGTCGTCACCGCCTGTTCGAGGTATAGTACTCTTCCCAACATGTCTCGTTCTTATGTTGACTGGATGATGAACAGGGACGTATCCAATGATCAGAAATGGAGCAGCAGCAGCATCCCGCGAGCGCCTGCAACGGCCTCGCCAGCAGCCCCAGCAACGCTTGCCATCCCCGGATAGTGATTCGGATGGTGGTGCACCCGCACCATTTGTGCCACGCTTTCGAGATATTGACTTTGAGAGGCCAAGAACTGCCCCCAACGTACCAGCAAGCCTGGCAAAGCTAAGTCCCCAAAGACGAAGAAACTCTCTCATGAAAGCGCCCCCTGTATCTTTCCGGAAACCCAGAACGGACTCTACCTATTCAAACAAGACGCCCTTGATCAGCTCGAAACGCCTGTCTGGCACGTCCCTGCACAATAATCTGCAAGCGCCATCCGCCCCCTTCTCTCGTGCTCGAACCAATTCTCTGCTCACCATGAACACGGGCAAGGGCTATGTTGACCTGATAGATGCGCAGTCGCAGTATGTGCCTCTGCATTTCCAGACAAGGATCAAGGCCGAAGGAGCAAGAGACTACGGCGAGGATGTTGCCGACAGAAACCTCGGCGAGAACGGCTTCGATTTGACCTCACCACAGGCCCAAGCCTTTTATGCGCTGACAGGAACCAATCCGTGCGAGCCACCAGACAGCTACCCTCCACCCATCTGGACAAGCACCTTTGGTGACAATGGACGACCTTTCCAGCCACAAGCGCCGTACAATTACCCTCGAAGCACCACTAGACGCTCATCTCACCATGACTTGGTCAATCCGCTCCTCCAGAATCCCCCCTTTCCATCCTCGTCAGAGTATTCAAGTACAAACGAGCTCTCCACTTCAAGACTCAGCCTCCACATGTCACAGCCCAACCGTGTGGATAGGCGGCAGTCTCTAAGCTCATACATTCCCACTGCTCCGACATCGCCCTATACAGAAACGGCACCAAGACCCAAGAGCATGCACAAACCAACGCGAAGTGCCAACCAGCTTGTGAGCAAGGAACAGCGTTCGAGTTTCCGCTCGTCGACAAGCAGCGGCCTGGGCATTTATTCTCATCTGTTGCCGCAAATGCAGCCTGAACCACCAGCTCTGTCTGCGCCATTTGCACGAGACTCGGTCATGCTGGCGAAGACGAATTATTCTCTGCCGGGCAGCTCGAAGACGAGCAGAAAGACGCACCGTCGCAGGATGGACGACATGCGCTATTCTACCCACGAGGATGTGTTTCAACATGTCGACTATGCAGGGGATCGAGACGAATATCCCAGGCCCAGTGATGCCTCGCTCTTTGTCTCACCGCTGCGGTTGAACAAATCCCAAAACCACAAGACCGATGACGGATACGATTCACCAGATGAAAGCGACGACTGGGTTGATCATTATGAGCTTCCAACCGCCGCCAACCCCCCGGTGTCCCTGCCTCGTCAGTAGCTCCCAGAATGTTGTTCCTGACCATAAAGTTGACATGCCACAGAATCCAAGCAAACCGTCCGCCCCCGGGGGAAAAGCATTGAGGGCGCTTACCAGCGAGCGAAAAGCCTTGGCCCTCTTCATGGACGCATCAGGCTCGACGAAATTTATGAGCACATCCCGGTCCGAACCAGTAGCCTCAACCAATGGTCGGTATCGTCAAACACGCCCACAATATCCAGCACAAGCTCGATACGCTACACGAGACCAATGTCTCGTCACACGCCGAACACGTCTATTGACCTGCCCATCATATCACCGAAGAACGTGAGCCGCAGTGTCGTGTCTCGTGGCAGCAATCCTGACGACGTGAGCTCGTACCACACGGCCCTCAACAGTACGGCGCACACGCCGATCATATCGCCAGTGCGGGTCGACGCCAACTTTAACATTGACGACCAAATTTCTTCGGACGATGACGTCGATGCCGATTCATTCATCAGCCGGAAGGAAGACATGGGCGAGCGCGAACAGGGCCTCCTGTTCCGAAATACGGGGTACGGAGGTGACGGACTCCAGCTCCCTGGTCTACTCGACAGCATCCCCGCGCGCCGCCCGTTCCGCAGGCCGTGCACCCAATGCGCCACTCCCGCAGTGCGCCGCTCGCGTCTGACTGACATCAGCAGCGGTCGGAGACTGACGCTTGGTGCGAACAACTATGAGCAGGGACACACCGCAGACAACGCCGTCCATGACGAGATGCCAGAAATGCCAGACGAGCAGCAGGCGAGTCTGCCACGAGAAGACTTGGCGTCGGGACGACTAGGGATGAAGAGGATTTCCGCCTTGGGGGGCCATACACCAGGAGGAGAGCGTGCCGAAAGTCATCGGCTCGCCGATTGTGGAGGAAAAGGAGTA
>NW_003315027.1:292039-292867 GCF_000150825.1 Verticillium alfalfae VaMs.102
GTAAGAGAGAATGCCTACGCGATTTTTTTTTGTTCAACGGTCCTGGGAAAAGGAACAGGTTTGGGGGACATGGTCAGGCATGGGATAATATGGATAAGATGGTATACCCTGGAGTTTGACGTATGGAATTGGCCGCGGACTCGGCCTGGTGCGGATTACGGACTGGGAATAGAGAATAACCAACATGTACACTGGAAGCAAAGTTGCTACGAAGAAAGGCTTCGATGAGGATCCAATAACGAATTAAATTTCGACTCTACGTGGTATCATGTCTATCGTGTCGCCTTCTCTCTACTCGATCTCTATCCAGTCATTTTTTACTCAACATTCCTCGCCTAGGATATCGAACGGATTGGAAGAGACCCTCTTTGCAACCGGGACAGCTCCAGCGTCTGCCTTTCTCTTCCTTTCCTTCTTCCTCTCCTTCTCCTCACCCTTGGTCAGGGGCACGAGGGCCCTCTGCTCGACGCCCACAAACTCAGCCAAGGACTTCACGTGGCCCCTCGCGCGCATCTCATCCAGCAGAGCCGTGACGTCTTTCACAGCGGGGTACTCTTCCAACGCCGGCAGCTTCGCGAGTTCTTTTTTCAACCCGGCGAGCACAGCCCCGGAAACCGTCCCGTCGCCCGCCACAGCGTCCAGCAGCGACAGGATCTGGGACAGGATCCGCAGGGAGTAATAGCAAGCCTGCACCTGCGCCGCGAGATGGATCGTCGACCACAACGTCTCCCCCTCGGCCCGCGCCGCGAAGAACTCCCTGACCGCCGGCACGCCTGCGCGTCGCGCCCCGCCTCGGCCGCGGCCGTTCTTGTCCAGCCGCAGCGTCAG
>NW_003315027.1:293932-305232 GCF_000150825.1 Verticillium alfalfae VaMs.102
AGGGCGCCGCGGGAAACCGAGGTCGTGGACGAGGAGGTTCCGAGTCGAAGGTCAAGACGCAGCCGCCGTGGTGGAGGGCATGGTCGGCGCAGTAGGCGTCTGCTTCGCCCGGGACGAGGCGGATGAGGGGTGCGTACTTCTCCGAGAGGCGCAAGCGTTCGAGGATGGCGGGAACGAGGAAAGGAGGGTGGTGAGGCGGTTCGCGACGCGCGTAGGTTGTGGGAAAGGGTGCCGGGATGAGCTCGTTTGACTCGGACAGCAGGTGAGAGGGGCAGGTTTTGGGGTTGCTGCTGTGGAGGTTCTGCAGGCGGGTTGAAGACTTGAGAAGGCGATCAAGGCGCACGGGGTGTTTGGAGGCGGGAAGGTAGCCGTCAAAGTAGATGGCCGTCCTGAACGAGTCAGCACAGGACCACGAAGCGTGTATGCGTTGCGAAGGGCGAAGAATTAGGATACAAAAGGGGCTTACACTTTGGAGCCCTTGGACAGGGCATCCAGCCAGCTTATGGCGGCATCGCACAGAAGCTTGTGGGAAACCTGGCCAGCTCTGTTGCTTGAGCACAGACTGTGGATGTGATAGGCAAAGGAGGGACCATCAATGATGATCTTGATGCCGGTGAGAAGAGTGTCAACACCATATGGCCCGAGATGGGTGAAGAGATGGGGGATTCCCATCTCACGAGGCTGATGACAAGGAGATGTAATGGTGAATAATCATCAAAATTTATCCATGGGATCTATGAGAAAAGTAGAAGCTCCAAGCATGGAGAGCTATGCAGGACTCATTCTCATGATGAGAGGCAGAGATCATGGTCTGGATGGTGTCTTGATGCAGATTGAGTCTAATTCACTCTATAGCAATATGTATCTATAGAGGAGCATCCCATGCATGAAGCCGGGAGGAAGCACCCATCATTACCACAGTGCGCATAAACTTCGACACCCTCCTTTTGACGTCAGAAGCCATAGCACAGTCTGCTCGCTCCTTCCCGGACACGGCCTCCCCACCCGGACCCTTCCTTCTCTTCTCTTCTCGTCACAGCTCTCAAAATTTGTTTTCGTCCCTCCTCGCTTCGGAGCTCCCCTCCTTCAACCTCCTCCAGGCCCTCCGCCATCACCACGACGCCCGAACTCAATTCACGATGCGTAGCACGTTGATCTTCGCGGGCAGCTCTTGCCCAGCGCTCACAGGTCAGATTTGCGAGAACCTGGGCATGCAGCCCGCCGAGGCGGAGCTCACCCAATTTTCCAATGTAAGCTGGCTGTTCCTGAGTCAAAGTCGAGCCGGAGCGTGAGCGGACTGGCTTGAGTTGGCCTGGGCTGGGCCTTCACTTGACTGCCCTGTCCTGCCTGCCTTTCCTGCGCCAGGGAAATCCCCTCGAACGCTTGTCCGTTGGAGTCTGCTTTTCCGAGTTGTCACGGCTTCTCGCTTGAGACTAACCATCCACCAAGGGCGAGACCAGGGTACGCATCCTCACCAGCGTGCGAGAGAAGGACGTCTTTATCGTTCAGTCTGGCAGTCCCAAGGTCAACGATACGATCATGGAGCTGCTCATCATGATCTCTGCATGCAAGGGCGGCTCGGCAAACAAGGTCACAGGTAGGCCCTTCCTCCTTGACCCGGTTCTGACTCGTTGGCGATCCAGACCATTGACCCTCCTCCCTCGCTAGCTGTTCTTCCCTACTTCCCTTACAGTCGCCAGTCCAAGAAGAAGTCCCACCGCGGTGCCATCACAGCGCGCATGCTCGCCAATCTGTTGACCATGGCTGGTATCAAGCATGTCATCACCGTCGATCTGCACGCAACTCAGATGCAGGGCTTCTTCAAGTGCCCCGTCGACAATCTGCATGCCGAGCCCCTCATTGCTCGCTGGATCCGTCACAACGTCGCCAATTGGAAGGAGGCTGTTGTCGTGTCGAAGAACGCCGGTGGAACGAAGCGAGTGACATCGCTCGCTGACGCCTTGAAGCTCAATTTCGGCATGGTCACGACCGAGAAGAAGAAGCACCGGGGCGCCAACATGTCGGCTAGTGTCATCATGGGTCACCTCCACAGCTTCAACCGCGAGCCTGTGCTCGAGTCTTCTGCGACAAGTAAACCTGCCGAGGCCAAGACTGAGGCTCTTGAGGAGCCAGCTGCGTCCGAACCTCAAAACGTCAGACGAAACCGAGTCCGCGCAAACACACAGGGCTCCCCGCAGCGCTCGAACGGCCCGCCGCTCCGCACCGCGGACGTCAACCGCGTGGTTCGTCCCACCACGCCGACGAAGAACTCGTCTGGTCAGCAGCAGGACGAAGACGAGAGCGATGCGCAGTACGATGACGGCCCAGCATATGAAGTGACGCAGGGTCGCCTCGTCCAGGGTCATATTGTTGATGACGACTATCCGTCGCCCGCAACGTCGACCGCTGGTGGCAGCTCCCGCGAGGAGCCCGATCCCATGACATGTCGCATGCCTCGTCCTTCTTCGCCCATCCTCCAACCACGGCGAGCCCGCGCCTCATGCGCTGGGCGGTTCCGGCGACGCCGAGGCCGAATCGGACGAGGAGGAAGCACTCTCAAGGACCCAAGTCGAGCAATGATCCACTGGTCGGGACGTGGAACCGCACCGCCTTCATCGTTGATGACATGATCGACAAGGCCCGGCTTCGGGATTGGCTGCCGGCCAAGACGTCCGTCAAAGAAGGCCAAGCCAAGAAGGTGTACTTGCATCCCCAACCCATGTGTCTTTTGGGGGGGACTGCCTCGAGCAGATGCAGGGCTTGCGAGTCCATCGACACGATAGTTGTGACCAAAAGCTCCCCTATCCAAAGAGGAACGTGTCAAGAACATCAGCAAGCTCGTCGTCCTCGACCTGTCTTTCCTCCTCGCCGAGGCCATTCGCCGCAACCATTATGGCGAATCCATTTCGCCCCTCTACCAGCACATCCTGAACTGAGGAGCCTTTCGGCTTGCGCGAAGAAAGTCTTGACAGGTATGGCTGGAATACGGGGTTCGTTTGACTTTGAAAATTTTCTAGGCGGCATCTAGCGAGGCGTACGGCAACGGCATGATTTCGAGCCCCCTTTTCTGTCATGCGTTTTACGACGAGACAGACAAAAAAGGCAGAGCTCTAGAGCAATGATGATACCATCTGCTTTTTTGTTGCACGGGATGTGTGATGCCTCGTCTCCATCCTTCCCTCTTTCTCTTTCTCTTGTGTGCTTTCCCCACCTTGGCGCATGCCACACCCAGCGGTTGCTTTCTTCGGAGAGCCGGGGCCCAGTTCATGCAGAACGGGTCCTGAACGGAACGTTGGAAGATCAACTCTTCGACCTCGAGGGCCCCCCTTTTTGCACATCGGCTTTATTACGCTGTTTAGTCGATGGGCAGGGGGGCGAGAGTAGTTCGGACATTTTCTGCTTATTTGTGTGACGTGACTTGTTGTGTTCTTGACCGTTTTGACTTCACTCTACCAATGAGCTGCATGATGAGTTCTTCGAGGGGAACATGCCTTCATTGAGTTTAGCCAGGATACTTATCTTCAAAGTTATCACCCAAAGCCATAATACAACCGTTGACTTCCAACACAACATGCCCGCCTTCCCTCATGTGACAAATTCAACCTGGAAAACCACACGGCCTACATGCCACAACGATCTTGATCACGATGGGATGGCCGCGGCCAACGTCTCCAGCTCCGCCCTCTCCACGCCGTGTATCTCGGCCAGCAAACTGCGGAACTCGCCGGCGTCGCTCTCCTTGCGAACAGTCTTAACATCCTGAAGGAGCTCCTCGCTCTCCGCGTCCCCAGCAGCAGCAGCACCGCCCCCACCTCCACCGAGGTTCCCCTTGCCGGCAGCGCGAATGAGCCGCCACGCGCGCCGGAATTCGTCCCGGATCGCGACGATTCCATTATGCGTGACCGTCCGCGCGACGTTATGGTCCAGCTCAAAGGGGTCCTCAATGGCAAACAGGTAGCGGTGCCGGACCTCCTTGACCTCGACGGGCTTGGCCTCGGCGGCGTTGGCGTTGGCGTTGGCGGCAGTGGGCGCGCCGGCTGGGGACGGCACGTTCTCGAGTACCGTCTTGGCGCCCGTCCAGCCCTTGGTCTGTTTACTGAGCAGGCCGCGCGGGGTGCGCAGGCTCAGAACATCGCGACCCCAGTCGAAGCCGCGTGCCTTGGGGTTGGTCGACAGGGTGCCCGTGTGGGCGTAGTACTCGAAGAAGCCGCGCAGCAGGCGGCCGACCGAGTGGTCATTGCCGTTGAGCTGGCGTGCGCGCGCGAGGCGCTGAATTTCGGCCTCGTCGCGCCAGAAGCCCACGAAGCGGCCACGGCAGATGAGGCCGTCGGCGTCCGGGTAAGTGGAAGGATCCTGCGGCGGTGGCGGCGGACCGAGGTGCTGCAGGTTTGGGCAGACAAAGGGCTCGACGACATTGACGAGGTAGTGCAGCATCATAAGCACGTACCCGTAGCTGCTGAGGGTGCCGCGGTAGGGGGTGTTGATAGCGCGAGACTTGGCCCAGTGCTTGACGAAGAGCACGAGCGTGCGCACGCGCGGGTCCGTGTGAGAGTAGCAGCGGAGCAGGAGGGTGTTCTGGAGCGCAAGATGGGCGGCAAAGTTGATATCGCACTGGACGCCGACGCCCGACTTGGGGAACTCGAGGTTATCGCGGTACCGATCGCGTGGTTGGTTGGCTGTCAGTTTCGAAGGGTCGGATAGCGCGAGGATGACCTGGAGGACCTGCTGAGACTCGGGTGCCGCTAGGGCAAGCGTGCTCGCGTCGCCTGGCTGGTTCGTGTCGCCGCGGAGTAGTGCAACGTATTGCTTGATCACAGGCTCAAGACGGCTGTCGTATGCGTGGTGCTCAAGGGCTCGATCAAACTCAAACGCCAGTTGCAGACTTTTGTGGCGACGTGCCACGGTTCCAAGGCTGATGGGGCCTGATATAGCAGCAACAAAATCGCCAACTTGCTTTTGTACCTCAAAAGACCAAATGCCTTCAACGTAGTGCTTGATGACGAGCTCTTGGAACAAATCTTCGCCCTTCTCGGCAAGCAAGGCTGCAGGGCGCAAGTTTACGACGAGTTTCGTAACACGCTCGTGGTAATCACTCGCTGACTCGAATTGGGTCTGCTGCAGCGTGACGAGCTGAACCGAGTTGAGCTTCTTGAGTCTATGCAGATACAGCTGTAGATGCTTGGCATGCTGGAGGGGATCACTTCCAGCCACCGGCTGATTCTGCAACTTCTTCCAACCGAGTACACACACTTCCGCAGCCTTTTCGGCATCGGCAGACTTCTCCTGTGTCGTACGATGCTCCCAACCCATGGCAAGCATTTCGCCTTCCACTTGCGTGAAGACACCCAGCAGCGAGTGTGAGCACTCGTCGTCATTGTGGCGACGGAAGAGGAGCGATTGGTAGCCCTGGAGCCTGGCCTTGAGTGTCTGATCGTAGAGGCCTTCGACAAAGGCCTCGCAGACCCGCGTCAGGATTTCAAAGTCTTCTCTTGAAAAAGTAGTATGGTTTGACAGGGTAATGTCACGTCCATTGAGGCGTCTCAAGGCACGTTTGGCATTGTTATAGTAAGAGGTGAGATTCTGTTTCTCAGTCTGACGGAGCTTCAAGCTCTGTGGCTGGTCCACGGAGGGCTTCGGGGCAGCATTCGGGTCGCCTGTTGACGCAGCAAGCTGTGACTGGGCCGCAACCGTAGGAGTCTTGGGCTGCTGCTCTTCATCTTGGTCCTGGACAGGTTCATCACCATCCTCGGCCTCGGCTGCTCCAAGAGGGTCGTTGTCGATGCCCCTTTCCCACTTGTCTCGTTCCTCTAGTAGACCTAAGAGAAGCGAATCTGAGGGCTTGCTGCAGAGTTTGATGATAGGCACTCGTGTTCTAGTCAGGAGACGCGCTCCCAGGCCGGCATCGAGGAAAGCCTTCTCGACGAGGCGAGGGATCACCGAGTCAGCGCCGTCAGGCTGGGGCACAGAGAGTGGCGAGATGAGCCCGAGGTCCATATCTGACGCTTTCGTAGCGAAGCCTGAGGAAAGGCTGCCGAAGCATTCCAATCCTATTGACGAGGCTGGAAACCCAGTTCTGCCATTTGTCTGCTCTTCGTGCTGCACAATGACCTGTCGACAGATCTCTTGAATCCTGATGCGGAATGACTCTTTCTCCATGATGTCGTCTCGCTCAATCTCTGCGCCCGCGACCAGCGTCTCGCTTAGGCCATCAAGATAAGCCGACTGCTGAGCGAGCTCTTCAGGCGACAGAGGTGCGGCGTGATGGTTTCCGTGAGGGTTGTACAGTCCGTGAGAGCGCTGGGCGCCACGCGGTACATTGCCGTCTTGGCGGAAGCCGGGAGGCGCACTCGGGCCGGAGGGGCCGTGGTCCTGATAGGAGTGTGACTGGTACTGATGGGCTCCATATCGCTGTCCTCGTCCCTGGAAGTGACCCTGTCCCTGGCCGTGCTGATGCTGGTGCTGATTTTGATGGTGGTGTTGTGGCCCTGCCCACTGGCCAGCACTGCCACCAGAGCGTTGCGTGTATGGCTGGCGTGGTGGCCCCTGACGGTAGCCCTGTTCATTGTGGTGGGCAGCGAACCCTTGATTCTGACCATAATTACGAGGAGGCACCGGCGCAGTGGGCCTCGTGTCGACAGGAATAGTCATTTGGGCATTCATTTGCCGACGCTGAGCCTGGTTCGGCCGCTTCCTCGTCATCTTGGGGGAGGTGGGTGACTGCTGGGAAGAAGGAGTGGGAGCATCATCTGTTGAGCCTTCGAGAAGGTCCCTGTGAGAGATACTGTTGCCATTGCTTCCAGGCGTGTTCGTCAGGATTAACCCTCTCAGTCTGGTCTCGAGTTCGGGGTCTTGACCCTGGCTCGAAGGTTGATAATGAGCCATGGCCGGTTGGGGGGTCCGTTGGTCAATGCTCCAGGTCAGCCGATCCAGTGAGAAAGGTATCTTCTTAGCGAGAGCCTGTGAAGACTCAGGTCAAGGATAGCTAGGACTGATACTGATGAGCACGGTTTCCCCTGGTGAAGTTAATCATCCAAGGATCAGATGCATAGGTAAGGGAATGATGGCCTTGGTGAAGGATCACGGGGATTCGATGGTGATCAGGAAGTGGCTCGCGAGCGCCCTTTTTGTCTGTTTCTTCAGAGTGGGTCGAATGGTTGCGCGAGACACGGGTGTCCTTCCCTTGATCGCTCGGTAATGAAGGCGGGATGACGAAGACGATGGTTTCCAACGATCCTCAGTAGCCGGATAAGTGCAACCTGGAAACAAATCACGACCTAATGATGGGCCGTAGTCAGGTTGTTTTGCTTGTGAGACTAGTCGTACACGAGCAGGTTAAGCAATCAGGGAAGGCGCAAAATGGGGTCGGATATGAAATACAGTGTGGAACCCATGGCTTGACAGCCTTGCCGGCCCTCCTGTCAATGGGCAAGAAGGAGGGGGCACGCCGCTACAGGGCGTAAATACAGTGCGTTTTTTTTTATGCATTCGAGCTTTCCCCCCCGCAATTGAGAGGCGAGAGCTTCTCGTGCCTTGCCGTACCGACCTTCAACTTGTGCCTAGGGGTCGATGCATGGAATGAACCGCCTCAAGCACTCTCAAGATCAATTCGCCAATTGAGGGCAGTTGAACTTGCGCGTTGAAGTTTCTCTCCATTTTTGAAAGAAAAGTATGGGGAACTACCTTAACTACGCTACTAACTTGCCACGAGGTGACTGTGAGTAGTATCAGTGATACAACGGTGGCAGCCTTATGACGACACCTGACAAGGGAGCTTCAAGCCAGCAGCTGTGATTGGATTCCAAGCCGTAAAGTATACATTGCAGTCAACTTGCTTGGGGCTCTGCACAGTGCACTTGTATCCTCACACCACGAGCAGAGGTCTCCACCTCGGCCTCCACCCAACTGACCTTCTTTCGCTCAGGCAGCACAGGCCGCCCCAGGCTGAGAGGTACTGACAAGGCAGGATCGCCTCCCCTCCAGGTCAACGACAGCTGCTTCCAATTTCGCCATCAGCGTCTTTGTCCCTCCACCCTCATTTCATCCACCTATCCTTTGACGACTTGTGTATCAAAGGAACTGGATTCGGCATTGTTTGTCGCTCTTTCTATCTTGATTCAGTAACTCAGGTTCCCGGCTCGAGCGACGCCGACGCTGCCCAGCGCCAGACTACACGCGACGCCTTCCGGACATCTTGTTGAAACCAACAACTTCAAGCACTCGCCCGTGTGTTTATGCCGACGACCTGTGCCCTCGTGCATCTCGAAGCTTCAAATATACTTTACCTGACTTTATTCACAACCAACTCAAGGCCCGCGCACTCGCCAAGATGAGCGCGCCACCCTCTGGTCTGCCCAACGGCCAGGCCCAGGACCAGAAACCCAACCCGACCGGGCAGCAGCCGCGACCGCCCCCTATCAAGCGACGAGCCAAAGGCGATCCTCTCGTCGCGCGTAGACGACCGCAGCCCAAACCCAATGCTCCGCGGCCGCAAGGTGCGGGCGCCGCTTCCTCGAGTCGCGCGACACCTCCCTCTGCGGCGCTGAGGCCCGAGGTCCACACCGCTGGCCTCCTGGCTCGCATCACAAACAACCGAACCAAAACGGCGGCGAACGGGGGTTGGACGGAGCCGCTGCCGCCAGGCGGTCGCGAGTGGAAGATTGTCACGACCAAGCGTGCCCTGATGGAAGGCACCCGTCACCACGTCATGAGGTTCTCGTCATCTCGCATCGAGAAGGAGAAGCTACACATTGATCCCACGGACCAAAACGATTTCACGCGACCTGTGACCCTTCAGCGTCGCGACCCAAGACAGCCCGCTGCTGGACGAGAGGTGAAGCCCGAGGAGGAAGAGCCCGAACCTGAGCCCAACCCAGAGGACGAGAAAGAGGCCGAGAGGATTGCGCAGCTCAAGGCCGAGAAGGATGCCTGGAAGGCCATGGAGGCTGCCAAGAGTGCGCCGGCGATCAAGGACCCCAATGCCAGTACGCGTACCAAGCAGCCGAAGCAGGAGGACCGCGGTGTGCAGTTTCACCGCGCACCCCGGTCGGAGAAGGAACGCAAGCAGCAATCGCTGCGTTATGAGGAAGCGCTGCCCTGGCACATTGAGGACGCCGACGGAAAGCACGTGTGGGTTGGTTCATACGTCGCCCCTCTGTCGGAGACGACAGTTTGTCTCGTGGCCACGACAGACGGCAAGTTTGCCATGACCCCGCTTGAGAAATGGTATAAATTCCAGCCCAAGCCGAATTTCACCACGATGAGAATCGAAGAGGCCGAGGCCTTGATGAAGCAGCAATCAGGCGTGTCTCGGTGGCACATGCAGGCGCAAGAGAAGAAGGCAGGACAGAAAGACCTCGAGGATTGGAGAAAGTTCAAGAACGGACCGTCGCGTATCAAGACGGAGAGTTCGACATTCAGGGGCGTATCCAAGTCGGAAAAGATGGACCATGACGAAATTGATTTCGAGGGCGATGAATTCCAAGACGACGACGAGGCGCCCAACTTTGAGCCCGACAACGACGAAGATCAGAAGGAGTCGGCCGAGCGCATCAAGCGCGAGCAGCTCGGCGCCAACGTGTTCGGAGAGGGCGACGAGGGTAAGGTGGACCAGGAAGAGCTCGAGACCCGGCTTCTCGAGGAGAGCAGGAAGAGGGAAGGCAAGACCATCAACAAAGCATTGGTCAAGCGAGAAAAGGAAACCATCTACAAGAAGGACTCGGACGATGAAGACGGCAACCGTTACTTCGGTCCCTCAGTAAGACCAGGTCCTCAACATGTGATGACCAGCATACTAACAGGCTTTCCAGGATGAAGAGGATTCGGATGACGAGAGCAAGGACGGAGAGGATGAGGCTAAGAAGGACGAAGACAAGGCCTCTAGCCAGGATCCTTCTGCGCAGAGTCAGGACGCCAATGGTGCCAAGGACAAGGACGCAAACTCGAAGGGCACACTGACGCCTTCTGGCAAGCAGAAGGAAGCCGATGCTGCCCGAAAGGGCAAGTCACTGAAGCGTCCTGGCTCGCCGAACCTATCGGAATCTAGTGAAACAGAGTCGACGCTGAGGAAGAAGAAGCTCAAGAAGAACGGAAGCTCTGTCCAGGTAAGCCGCTCAGGGACACCTCTGCCATCGGGCCACAAACACAAGGTTGGAATGAGCTCGATGAGCGACGGCGAAGCCACCGGTGGAGAGATGTCCGATGGCCAGCAGAGGAAGAAGAAGATCAAACTTCTTGGTACGGGCGCCAGGAGCACGCCCACTGGCTCGCGTGCTGGCAGCCCAGCCCCTGCAGGCGCAGCAGGCAGTACGTTAAGACCTCTTGAAGAAAGTATGGACCAAGCTGACAAGACAACGCAGGTGCATCGCCGACGAGCCCGAATCCGCGTGCCGGCTCACCCTCCCGATCCGGGCCCATTGAACCCTGGGAGGTCTTCGCAGCGCTGCCGCCGCAGGGCATATCGTCAAAAGAACTCAACAGACGCTTCAACGAACGCATTGGTGATGGACCAGGCCAGACATCCAAAGCTGGATGGATCAACATCGTGAAGGATGTGGCTGTATTTGGCAGGGACAAGCTGCTGCGCCCAAAAGAAGGAGCCGCTCCGAAGCGAGACTAATGAGATTTGTTCACATGGGAACGATCTCTGGCGTCTCGGTTGTCTTTATGTACCACTTGCTTTCCTTAGGTACCCAAACGTAGATACCAAGAAGGTTTATTCAGAAAAGACGATGGGCACTAGATCACAGCACAAGCTGTTAATATTGAATCAGAGTGCTGCGTAGCGCAACACAATTGGGTATTATGAGAATAAATCCAACCGTCCTTACTCATCCATCTGCCACGAGTAGTCCAGCCCTTTGTTCCTTTCTCGTCGGTTGATCGCCTTGAAACGTTCGCCCTCAAATCCATTACTCCTATCAACACCATCCCACCGATAGCCAGGTCTGATGCCGTACCGATTGGGCGGTGCGCCGCCGGTATAGACGGGTCTGTTCTTCCCCTTCTTCCCCTTGCCGCCCGTCGTCGTTGTCGCCGTATCCGTTTGCATGAACTGCGCCATGGGATCGTTCCACCTCTCTTTTCCCTTCATCTCGCGGTTCATGTCCTCGTCATCGGCGCCCCGCGCGAACGCCATAGTCTTGGCATCTTCGAGCGCCTCGGGCCGTGCCTTGGCCGCCGCGCCCTGCACATCGCCCTTTGGCGAAATCTTAGCCTGCCGCTCCTTTTCGAGCTCCTCGGCCTCGGCCGCCGCCCGCCGCGCTCAGCCCGCCTCATCGACACGTCGACCCGTCGCCCCGTCG
>NW_003315027.1:305572-316098 GCF_000150825.1 Verticillium alfalfae VaMs.102
TGGTGTGCTAGTGGGCGCCCCGGAGATGGATTTCCAGTTGGACTTTTTTGTGCGGCGAAACTCGGCGGAGGAGCCGTCTACTGTTGCTGGTCCGTCCACATCGTCGTTGGCTGAGGCTTGTGGCCTGGCCCAGGAGGCGTCGTCGTCATCGGCTATGATGAGGCCTTCGGCTGCTTGCTTGCGCTTGCGCTTCTTGGTCGGCTTTGGGTCGGCTACTAGGTAGTTTTTTGCAAGGTAGCTGGATAGGTCGGACGGCATGTTGGCGGTATGCTTTCTGGAGCGGTTCGGGTTCGAAAGCGCTAAAGCGTTGACTGCAGATGGAGACTTGGCTGTCGAGGATCGACATTCGCAGCTTTAGCTTGGAGTACCTTGTAGAAGCACTTCAGTGACGAAATGCAGGGACAGAAAGCCCCCACGTTTTGCATGTAGCGGGGCGCTTCGCCAGGCAGTTAAGCGATTTCGTAGTGGTGATGGCGCCCAAGCATCCACATGTTCAACGAGTCGGCTGGCCTTGTATTCACCAGACCACTGATGATGAAGCGGTTGATCTAGACGGCCTTTCGATTCGACGACCCCTCTAGCGAGCGTCTTTAATTGTATTTGTTCGAGTAATTCAGGAGCCCACTTTCCGACATACCATCGCCTCCATCGACCGTTCAACATCAGCCTCTCTTTCCACCCCCATGGCTTGAGCGAGGTCAGATCCCACGATCCATTCAGCACTACCACTCGACCTGGATATCACTCTCCTTTCTCCTGGCAACAAGCCAGCGTAGGCCATAGGTTGGCCACCTCGCCAACCTCCGATTCCCTCGATGCAGTCTCCTGACCTGCAATCGCCAGACCGAGATGTCTCGCCCTCCGAATCGATCCAGACCCTGCCAACAGCGGCCTCCGCTCTGAGGCTGCCTAAGCGGCAGAACGCCTTTGAGGGACACCCGCTCGCACAGAATGAAACGGGTCTGCCGTATCGGAGATCCAATCCCTCGGCTGCCTCGCTCTTCGCCTCGACACAGACGCCACCAGGGTCGCGATCCGAGTCGCCCGTCGGACGGGGTGGCTCGCCAGCCAGGAACCTCTCGGGTCCTATCTTTAGCGGCTCCGGGGCCAGGTCGCTCATTGATAGCGCGGCAGACAGCCCGGGTGATCCGCTGAACCTGTTGCTCCAGTCCTACGTGCCCCACATCGCCATCTACACCTCGCAAGAGACGACCAACTTTGCGAACGACAAGGGATTCAAGAACGGACTATGGGAGCTTTTGCGACCTTTTGGCGAGAGGGTGCAAGGCAAGATCACCATCAGGGACAGCAACGGCTCGAGCCGCGCGTGGGAGGACTACTCGATTCGATTCGTGCCGTTCGGCGACAACATTGAGGCCCCGGATGCTAGTGCGCCGACGACTGCGAACGGGCTTTCCGAGAGCGCGGCCAGAGAGAAGAAGAAGCTGGACGATGTCGAGGCCGTTGTCGAGCGCCACCTGCGCAACTATATGTATTCACTCCTGAGTATGCCTCATCACGGACACCTGACGAGCCTGGGAGTCGACATTGAAGCGACGTCGCCTTACTACTCGCTCTATCTGCGGAGGTTACTGTCCGGCATCCCCATTTCGCCGCATGAAACCTTCTCGCACCCCATTGCTTGCGTCATTGCTATCAGCTCGCGAAGCAAGTCCCGATCGAGGAGCTGAGGACACTGTACAATGAGACGCGCGACGGTGGCAAGCAACTGCCAGGCTGGGTTGATGGCGACTACCTTCGGTACTATGTACTGGTTCACGACGAGGAGAACGACGATATCACACGATCGATGGCGTTATTCGATCAGATGAAAGCGCCACCTTGGTCTGCACTGCCACCTGTTGCGGCTTCGAAGTAGTCAGAGTGCAGAGACGGACGACGACAGTATACCGCTGCCAAGGAGTGACTGGATGACCGCCGAGGAGGAACTGGCAGACATCAAGAGGAGTGACGAGCAAGAAGACTTCGAGGACCCGACGAGGCACATCTTTGAGTCGGATGCTACTGCGATCCGGACATTTGTTCGCGAAATGGTCACGCAGTCCATCATCCCCACGATGGAGCGTCACGTATCAGTCTGGAACGACCAGGTAGCGTCAAGGCGGCGCGGCATCGCAGGACGCTTCATGAACCTGTCGCGAAAATGGGGGGGCTTCGGCGGCAGCTCGAGGACATCAGTGGGTGGGAGCGGCAGCACGAGCAGCTTCGAGTCACAGGGCTACTACCGACCCGATGCACCCGAAGCCATCATGCGCAAGCTGGCGGACTATGCCTTCATGCTGCGCGACTGGAAGCTGGCGCACTCGACCTACGACCTTCTGCGGTCCGACTTTAGCGACGCCAAGGCATGGAAGTACCACGCCGCGACAAACGAGATGGCGGCCCTCAGTCTTCTCATCATGCCTCAGAGCATGTCGACCAAGTCCCGCGCCGAGACTCTCGACCAGATGCTCGAGGCCCGCCTTCTACTCCTACTCGACGCGATGGAGCGCGCCCTTTGGCGCTCTCCGATCCCCTCACCCCTCGCGCTCGAACTTCTTCGTCTCCGGGGCGGCAGCAGCATAGACGAGGCAGCGAAATGGGGCGCCAAGCTCCTCGACTCGGGCATCTCGGGGCCCATCGGCGATGGTCTCCTCAAGGAGCGACTGGCCATCTGCTACGCGTCCAAGACGGGCCTCGGCTCCGTGGGGTGGGGCAACCGCACGCGCAAGGCGGCCATCTGGGCCGTCCTCGCCGCCGAGGCGTGGCTCTTGCAGGGCAAATACATCCAGGCCCAGCGCAGCCTCAATGAGGCGCAACGGCTGTACTCTGAGGTGCCGAATCAGAATGGCGTCAGCAAGTTTACGCTCGCGCAGGAATTCGTCCTGGGACTGCAGAGGCAGCTCGACACTAGGTTAGAGCCTGCCGAGCCCGCTGGGCCGGATGGACAGGCGCCGGAGGACGAGGTCGAGGTCCTTGTGGATGAGGAGAGCGAGCCGCTGCAGCAGCAGGGCACCATGCGGGCCAAGCGTGGGAGCGTCATGGCGCGGCAGGGGGTTAATGTGCTGGCGAGCTTGGAGACGGCGCCGCTGCATGAGGTCGTCGCACTGGGCGAGAAGAGGGAGGGAGACACGTCGACTCAAGGGGGATTTGAGGGCGGATAGACGTACAGCATGGAGCCGGGGTACCCTGTCGAATACAACGTAATCTCTGGCGTGATACCATTCTCGGTGGTTCGCTGATGTGCGAATACTGAGATTCAGGGGTTCAGCTAGCAAGCTATCCTGGATCTGGGTACTTGCTATGCTCGGTCATGTTGTGTCACTTGTTGAGCTCGGTGTGTTGTCCATCCGGCCGCGTCTACCAAGCCTAAATTGAGTGACCAAGGGCTTTACACAATCTGGCTCCCTTATCTTGCGCCGAGGGTGAGACCGTGCCACTGAATCAAAAAAATGATCCGCATTCTTTGGTTCAAAGGCGTTGTGCCCCTTTGTAATGCCTCCCCGTGGCGGTGCATGTCTGTGGCCATTGACCCAGACATTTGGGTCGAGTACCAATGGAGACCCTGCTCACCCAGACGCAGGGCACTATTGCTACACATGGTCAACATTTCGAGGGCTTGGTCACGGTAACGGTCGGTTCATATCAACTCCTGAAACCCTGTAGAGGAGTCATTACATGGAAGGGGACATCTACGGTCGAATGAGTCAGTCTCATGGCGCAACCCTGATAATCACCTTGCCCTTTGTCTTCCGGCTCTCGACCTTCTCGAAGGCCTCCTGAAATTGTTCAAAGCGAACAACGCTGTCAATCACCGGCCTTGCCCTGCCTGCTTCCACCAGTTGGGCAATGTCACCCAGCTGCTCACCCAAGCTCTCGACGATGAACCATTGCGCTTTCTCCAGCTTCTTGCTGTTCTGAGCCGGCTTGACGCTGTCTGGGTCCGCGCAAATGCTAAGGAAAGTCCCGCCGTTTTTGACCACGCTCCAGAGAGCACCCATAGAGGCACCGCCGACGCAGTCCACAACAAGGTCAACCTCCCTGTCTGGAGATTCACCGACCCAGGCCTCGACGTGAGTCTTGGTATAATCTACCACATCTGTCACACCGAAACCCGTCATCAAGTCTGCCTTGGGCCCCGAGCAGAGCGCCACAACCTTTCCCGCCCCGGCGAGGGCGGCAAATTGCACCGCCCACGTTCCGACGCTGGTGCCGGCACCAGCAATAAAGATTGCGACGCGGCCGTTTTGGGCCCTGGCCTCGTCGTCTCCGAAAACGGCAGCCTTGTCGAGGAGACCTTGCGTGAACAGGGCCTGCCAGGCTGTGAGGGCTGAGAGCGGCGTGGCGGCGGCTTCCTCCCAGGACAGGCCGGCTGGTTTCAAGGCCATCTCTTCCCTCTTCACGAGGGCGTACTCGCGACAGCCGCCGGGGCTCGTCGCCGAGATGCGGCCGAAGACGTCGTCGCCGGGGTGGAAACCCGATTCGGTGGCGGCCTCAACGACTGTGCCGGTCACGTCTTGGCCTGGCACCGGCTCCTTGTCGGCGGGGAAGAAATTAGGCATGGCGGCGACCCAGTGGAGCTCGCCCAGGCAAGGGGAGGTCGCGACGACCTTGATGAGCAGATCGGAGGGGCCTTGAGGGCGGGGAATTGGACCCTCGGTCATGATGAGGTTGGTGCTGTGAGGGTCGGATTGGTGAACGACCCTCATGGTCACGGGAAGGGGGTTTACGGGAGTAGCCATGATGTTAGTTTTGTTGGACTTTTGGGTTACAAATGTGTTGCGGTGTCTCGGGTCTTTGCCTCTTCAAATACGTGCCTTGACTGGAGTTTCACATCGTCAAAAATCATTGCTATGAGTACGGCATGCCTGGACTCGAAGGCATCGACAGCCCTCAGGAAGAAGACGGATCGGGGCGATGAGTCAAGCCGTCTGACGTGTGAGCAGTGTTGTTACTCAGCATCTTGTTACTCAGCATCTTGAGGAGTTCCGCTGCGGATGGGGTTTTCCGTTCATTACATCCTGGAGAGGACCTCTTTCAAAGGCATTGAAGTATGCAACTGGAATTTGGCTGTCCTTGGGCGAAAATGCATCGTCTAAAAGCGGCTGCTGCCTGTTGCTTACTTCCATGTCACATGTTGTCTTCTCCGGTATCGTCATGGTTTCCAGCTCCTGGGGCTTCATGAAATGCAGCTCATCAATGCAAGCCAATGCATGAATGCATGCCACTGCATGAGGCTTTGAAATCGCTTAACACAGCAAAGGAGAGAATTCACTTCCATGTAACAGGATATGCGCTCAATGCGACATGCCCTCGACATGCCTTAACATTATCTTACATCGACATGATATTTCAATAACATGGCATTTCAATAGCATGCACGACATTTCAATAATGTAACGTGTAAATGATCCGATATATTTAATCATGCAACACACCTTCAGCACTACATGCCTTCGACGCGCATCAACGTCATACATCATTTACATGATACATTCTTTCATGATACGCAAAGCAAGCAAATCATCTCGGGTAAGATGCAGGCATGTTGTTCCTTCAGCTCGGCATTATATAGAGAGCCTTAAATTGAAAAGGGAATAAGCAAATTCTCTATATGCATTATCTCTCGCTATTCATGTGACAGCCCCCCGATCTGCAACACCCGTAGGCTTGCCCACCGCACTAGATAGCCCTGAGACCTGCACGCAGATTTCGATAGACCCTTCGAGATCATCCTGCCCCTTCACTGGAGAGAGGCTCCTACCTCACGTGCTACGCATTGAGCAACTTGACACCGAATTAATCATGGAGCGGAACTAAGGATTGCTACCACCTGAGTACACGTCGAACCGCATAAGTTGCTGGTGCGGGCGGTTGGTGCCTTGCATGAGGACGTCCCGGCTTCGAACCAGATCATCGTCATTATCTTAATGGCTGTGAGCGTGTAACAGTGCCCTGCATAACTCTACGTTAGAAGTATTTGGCAAACCTTCTCACTAATGGTAAATGATTCGTGATGGGATGTCCCCTTGGCAGTGTCAAGGGGCTCCAAGTGAGTTTTAGGGGTAAGTTTGCAGGGTATGATGACCTTGAACCGGCGTAAGCGGCGAACCTCGACCCAACACGCAGGCATGTAGATGAGGTGATCTAGGCAGACTGTTATGAATCCTCTGCTAACACTAGTCTCCTGATTTCCGATTTCCCGCTCCCCGCATTCTTTCGGGCGGTGGCTTTCTGGATCAGCTCATTGACATAGCGTCAACTTTGAAGCTCCTTACCCCGCTAGATATGAGACCCAGTACGTCAAGATACCCTGTTGATCACCAGGATAATTAAGGACACGCTGCAGTGTGGCGAAACCCTGAGTAGAAAATTCAAGACATTGGGTGGCGACGATGATACTGTCACGGACCCCGGAAAGCCGCCAAAGGGTCGGCCCGCGGGCCACGCATCTCACGGCTGATCGGAGAAAAAGGAATATCAGGTTTCATCAGGTTGCTATGGCCGTTAACTGGATGAGGTACTGAGGTTGGGGATATCCTGTTGGCTCTACTAAACCTGCGTTCTTGCATTGATCATCTCGAGCGGGTTATACGACTTGGTCAGGCTTTGCGTTGAGTGAATTATCTGGCCGCCGTAAGGTTTTTATCCGGCCTCATTGAAAACGGAAGAGATCAACAGGGTGAACGTTGCATCGGAAAAAGAGCTACAGACATACTTTCGAATTCCGTTTCAGAGGCCCCCGACTTTGGGCACCTTCTGGCTTCTTTAGCCAAGTTGCACATCATGATGCTTACAATATGAAATGACTAGCATTGCAATGCCACAGTAGGCAGTCTTATTAATCCAGAACCTGTCTAGATCCTTCACCGCTATCATGACGCTTGAGCGCTAGCGCAGCCGAATCCCAAGAGACAGTTCAGATTCCCGACAACCCAAGTCTCAATGCCCGTGGTTCAACCAAGAACATTTGATCCCTACACGATTCCTCACGTGCCGGATAGGAGACTGTGGAGTTTTAGGCCGGGTGCCGGTCCGAACTGTATTGATGAATGCGTTGACAGTGATTCCAGCAATCTTTTGCCATTTACATGGGCTCTGTATATCTCGAGCACCGGTGATAGACAACGTCCTTCGCTTGAAGCGACGACGTGACGGAGACTTGCGGCATTACCTCGGTCACGTAGTCGTTCGGACCGAGATCTGGGACGACGAGAGAACCTAAAATCACCTCTGCTTGTCATCATGGGGGGGATTACTGGACATAGCTCGGAACAGGAAATCTATACCACTTGAGGCTCGAAACGACTGGCGTCAGAGTCTTTCGCCACGGTTCCGGTATGCGCATCATGGCACATACTGCTGTTGCGGCCGCCTTCAGTGTCTCATTCCCGTGGTTCTCTTTGCTATCATGAGTCCATGGTCTTAGCCAAGTTGCCAAACGCAAACCGTACAACCTAAGATGAGATGGAAGCGACTAGCCTTTTCGTCACGGAGGCCACTCGTGATATCATCTAAATATTCTTCAGCCACACCGCAAGTAGTCGGTGTGCTCTATTAGTTACCAGCCTTCCACCTTGGATTAAACGGAACGCTGTCGCTGTTGTTGTGCCCCCGGTCCTGCCACCGTCTCCTTTTTACTATATTTTCAACTAGACAAATACTCGACATACAGCTAACGACTCTACGACCCTACAACCCAGCCATCACTGCGCATACAAGATATAGTCTCGAATCGGACTCATAGTCTTTACAGAAACACTAGGAGACCGCCGGACCATGCCTTTCTCATGTGGCATCGACTTTTCCAAGCCAGCCGATAAGGGCGAATTCGAAGACGTCTTCGCGGAGACCATCGGACAATGGGATAAGACGATACGAAAAGCCGTGGGGTATCCGCGCAACTGGATCAGGCACCCCAAGATCCAGGAGCTCATGAAGACAGCGGCCGACTACGGCGTGCACAACGTCGGCAACTGGGCCGAGGGAGGGCGTTTCGCGCCCGAGGCCTTCTGCTACGAGTTCGAAGTCATGCTGTTCTTCATGGAGCTCTTCCACTGCGCCGGCGGCGAGGACAACTACTGGGGCTACATCGACGCCAGCGGGCAGCAGCGGGGAACATCTGGGCGGCGACGGGTGGGCAAGGGAGGTGCTGCGGAAGGGCGGATCCGGTCATGCTCTTCAGCAAGGCGGCCCACTACTCATTTGACACGGCCGTCTTGCAGAACGGCCTGCGCGCCCAGACGATTGACGAGAACGATGACGGCTCGATCGACATGGCGGCGCTCCGGGAGGCGTTTGAGAAGAACGACGACCACCCGATATGGATGGGCATCCTCTGCGGAGGGACGGTCAAGGAGGGGCGCGACAACATCCGGCAGATCCTCGAGCTCGCCCGGGACTCGGGGCGGCCGCGCAGCGACTTCTTCTTCCACGTCGACGGCGCGTTCAGCGCAGTGCCTCTCGCGCTGATGAGCGATGCCGACGACGTCGACATTGTGCCGAGCTTTGAGCTTGACGTCGACGGTTTCGGCATCGACACGCTCAACGTTTCGACGCACAAGTTCATCGGCACGCTGGACACGGGGGGCATGATCCTGATGCGCAGAGAGCACAGTGAGGCCGTCGCCGTCGATGTCGAGTACATCCAGTCGGTCCACAAGACGCAGATCGGGTCGAGGAACGCGAGGGCCATTCTCGAATGCTGGATGCTGATCAAATACGTCGGACGGGATACGTTTACCGAATGGGCCTTTGCATGTGCCCAGAGGGCCCGAAAGCTGAAGAAGGAAATGGCAACAGTCGGGGCCGAGGACATTCTTCTGAATCACAACGCGATGACGGTGTACTGCAAAGAATTTTCACCCCAGGTCTCAAAGGAGTTTTATCTGGCCCCCCAGAAGGGCTACGTCCATGCCATCGTCACGCCGCACACGTTGCATCCTTCGGAATTGGGGACGAACAGAGAGGGGGAGCCTTTTGAGGGATTCGACACGGCGAACCGATTTGTGGAGGCTGTCGGCGAGGCGATGGACCATGAAGCGAGACGTGAAAGTGTATAAACGAAGCGTTGACAACGATCAACGACACGTGTTTCACATGTCTATAGGAAAGCGACAATAGCTTGATGGAATAGGAAGGCTGTGTAACATGAGATTAGCGCGATCATATAGTCCGAGGAGATGTCTCGTCCAGGATGCTACGTTGTTCTAGAGGTTCATCGGTGGGAATGTACTTTACCTACCTGCCTTACCTTAGCCGCCATTGGATGGAGTAGGCACTCATTTGAAAGTATATGAGTCTGCATATGAACATGGCTGCTACCAGGCAGAGGCTATTGATGTGACATCATGGCGATGGCAGTAGGCCTGTGCCGACCAGTCCTCGGCAGCATACAGTGTTTCGTGTCGACACTTGACCTACGCGGTCGCATGGCTCGTCAAGTGTATGAACAAAATGACGGAAAGATAATTCAGGGCAAGGTAAACATCTAAATGCCTGGTCAGTTACACACCTTGCCAGTGTCGGACATTGTGAGTGCTTGTAATCACATGAGGCCGCCATCGGCCCGCACAAGGCAGATAAGCGAGCACGAGGCTACTGTAGGCGCTATAGCGACATGACATGTGCAGGTACCGTCCTCCCTAGGTGCCTACCTAGTAAGGTAAGGTACCTTTGGTAAGGTACCTTTGGTCAGGTACCTAGGCAGGCACAGGGGTCACCGTCATTGCATCTTTCGACTGCCACCCCCACCACACCCAACTTCGCGACCTACAACTGCAGTCAGGCCATGGCCTTGCCTCTATGTTGAACAGCATTTGTCTTCGCCAGCGACATCGTCTGTCTGTTGACTCTGTCTGTTGACTCTGTCTGTTGACCTCCAGGTCTGCCATTGCAAGGACGGACCAGACATTCCTGACGTCATCACCAAACAGAACAAATAACACATCTTCGGCCTCGAACCTTCATTCTTCTTCCTCTACCTCAGCCAACCATCGCTGCCATCGTCAAGACTACCTGCCCACCATGGGCGACCTCGCCGACTACCTCACGTCAAACGACCCCTCCTTCCGAAAAGCCCGTCTTCCAGCCCTCTACTCCGACTTTCGCCCCCAGCGCACCCTCAACCCGGACGGCTACACCGCCAACCTCTCGGCCTGGCGCGCCGCCCTCGCCCGCCTCGCCTGGGACGCCCAGCTCCCCGACCCCGCCACCTCCACCACCCCGCCGCGTCTCCTCCTGACCGTCGACGACGCGCTCCCCGCCCACCTGCAGAGCCGCCAATTCGGCCGCCCGCTGGCCCTCGGCACCGTGGTCCGCGAGACCTCGACGGCGGCGACCTCGTCCCCGTGCCCGACTTTCTCGCGCGAAAAGAGAGCATCTACGCCAAGACGGCCGGCTGGGGCGCCGTGCCCTGGAGCGTCGCCTCCTGGGCCGCACGCCAGGCTGGGGTTCGGCAACGGCGGCGGCGGCACGTCGGCGGCCGAGGACAAGATGCCCAAGGGCACGTACGTCGTGCTGCCGAA
>NW_003315027.1:316422-319750 GCF_000150825.1 Verticillium alfalfae VaMs.102
TCTCGTCGAGGACCTCCAGCACCAGACGACGCTGCTGGCGGCGCGGGGTCGACACGCTTGGCGGCGACGCCAAGGGCCGCCGTCGGCAAGAAGGAACAACCGCCGCCGCCATGCGGCTGCTGCGCGAGAAGAAGACGGCCGAGGCGACGCTGGGCAAGCGCGGCGCGGCGCTGCTGCAGATGGAGGAGATTGCCGCGAGGATACAGCAGGCGCGGGACCAGGTCCAATTCGTCAAGGTCATGGAGGGCAGCGCCGGCGTGCTGAAGCAGCTGAATGCCGAGGTCGGCGGCGTCGAACGCGTCGAGGGTGTCGTCGACGCGCTGCGGGAGCAGATGGCCGACACGGACGAAGTCGGCAGGATACTCGCGAGCGCTGGCGAGGTCGAGGCCATCGACGACGGCGAGATTGACGATGAGCTCCGTGCGCTGGAGAAGGCTGAGGAGGACAGGATCGCAGCTGAGAAGCAGGCCGAGAAGGACGCCCACCAGGCCAAGGAGGCCGAAGCCACGAGGAAGCGCCTCGAGGAGGCCGGCTCTGTGCCGGAGACGGAGGCGGAGAGCGAGGCAGCGGCTAGGACGGCTGAGCAACTCGAGCGTATGTCGCTGGATGAACGCCCGCAGCCTCAAGCTGCGTCTTGAATACGTTTGTACAGCTAGAGTCGTCACATTTTAGGGTTTTTTTTTTCTTGTTTAACAGGGCGTTATGTGGTTCATATGGGTATCTTGTCTGGTTTGGAACAGCAGATGGAATATGTACATCCTCCGAAAGCAATGACCAGACATGTTGGTTTCATGTACGCCCCCCACCCAAGATGCAATGCTATAATCATAATCATTCCAGAACTTGCTGTTAGCCTGATACCTCATGACTGCTGCCTGCGTCCACGCCTAACGAGAGCGGCGTCTCGTCGAACCCATCCTGCATGAGATGGGCGCTGGTAGGCTTGAGTGGGCCAGGGACGGTTTCTGATTTTGTTGTTGGTGGTTTAGCCTCTTCCGCTCCGAGCTCTGCCTCTTGCACTTCAGCTTCATTATCGACTGCCGATGCCTCGGCCATGACGATCTCGCCGTTGAGGTCTGATTGAGGCATGAAGTCGGCTGGGGCAGTAGAAGTCTCTTGACCATGTCCTCCAGGCTCTGAACCCTTGTCGCCGTCGGCCTCAGAAACTCCAGTAGTCTTTTCAGCTGTGTCATCGGGCTCTTTCTTCGTTTGGACCTGAGTACGGCTCTTTCTCGCATTCGCAATGAGATCCTTGAACTCATTGTCATGCTTCGTCGCCCAAGCTGCGCCATCAAACTCCTTGTCCTTCACGGCCGTGGCCATGGCGCCCGCTCGGCCCTTGCCCAGCGCCGATGGCCTGCCGCTTTGCGTTCGCTCCCAGACCTCCAGATCATGTATCAACTCGGACCGTCGTTTTGGCCTCAGCGAGTCGCAATTGGCATTCCAGATGGTGATCCACTCCCTGTGCCTCTTTTCCATCATCTGGCGAGAGCCGCCCGTCGACAAGCCGAGGTCGACCATTTTCTTCCGCAGGCCTGGTCTTTCAGGATCGAGTAGTTCAGCGAAGGCAGCCTATCCAGAGCCTTCGCCCCGGGCTGTCTCGCCCGTTGGTCATACGGCAACGCCGACTGCGCTGCCGGAGAACCACCGCCCCCGCTGTCCCGCCCTGGCCTCGTGCTCCCTGCTTCCACCGCCGAGGGGCCGGGGCATTTATCGAGATGCGCAAAGACCTGCTCCTCCTTCATGCGGGTCTGGCACATGGGACACGGCACGAGGCCATCTTCGGGCTCGTACGTCTCGTCCCCATCCCCGTCCCCGTCGTCGCCGCCCTCCTCGTCCTCGTCATCCTCCGAGTCGGGAATCTGGTACACCTCGCGCGCAGGGGTCGGGGGTTCCTGGGACCGCGCGGCGCCGCTGCTGCTGCTGCTGCTGCCGCTCAGCCGTGCCGAGCTGCGCAGCCGTTTCGGCTCGGGCGCCGCCGCGTCGCCGTCCTTGTTCTCGCGCTTGCGTTTCGGCGACGACGCTCGTGGCCTTGCTCGCCGTGCCGGCGGCGGCTTCGTCGCAAACTCGAGGGTCTTGGCGCGCGCGTTCTGGAAGGCGCCGACAATCTCGTCGAGGGCCCAGTTGTTCCGCAGCTTGAGCTCCTGGTCCGTGTTGCGGCACAGCGGGCAGCGGCCGTCGTTGGCGAGGGCGTGGCGGATGCAGAGCGAGCAGAACGTGTGGCAGCAGGACGTGAGCATCGGGGTCTTGTAGAAATCCTTGCAGACCTGGCAGCGGAGGGCGGCCTCGACGGGGGCCAGGCCGTCGAGGGGTGTCGAGAGCCAGTCTGTCGAGTCTGGCACGTCGGCGAAGTCGTCGGTCATGATGGCGATGGAATGACGCTTCTTGGCGGGGAGGCGTGGATGCTGGCTGCCGACGACGCAGGCAGGGTTCTGGGTGGGCGCACTGCACGGGATGTGGCGATGATGTCGACGGATTTTCTTTCATGGGGAGTCGCGTCTCGACCGTTTGGCAGCGCGTCGCCTTGTCCGAGGACTTGCAGGGGTGTGCCGCCTAGAGTGGAGTCGATGGTTGCGGGACGCAGGGCATCGGTGGTACTTGATCCACGTGACAGCGCGTCTCGAAGCGCGTTTCTTCCTTATGCCTCTATCCAGAGCACCATCCGCCCCTCCTACCTGCCTGCCGTTGACCTTGCTATCACGATTCGACGGAGAGGGACTCATTTTTGCTTGCCTTTTTGCTTGCCTTGCCGTTTTCCATCCTGTCGTTCGATTGGCCCTCAGCCACTACCGCAATGGAGGAGTACACGAAATACCTGGCGGACCGCCTCTTCACTGAGGATAAGATGGTCACCTACCGAACTCTCAGCCGTGCTCTCAAGGTCCACGTCAACATCGCGAAGGGGTGAGCTCTGTCTGTGTCGTATGGAAGGCTCGGCATACATTCTGACATGATGAGGATGCTCTACGAATTTCACAAGTCGCAGAATGCGACGACACCCGGCAAGGTCCATGCAACGTATCTGGTCTACGGCACCAAGTCGGCAGGTGTCCAGGAGGATGGCGACCACGACATGACCAGCTCGCCGCCTGAAGTGGACGCCATGGGAGACGAAGTTCCCACGCAAACATTGACCCTCGTCCGCGAGGAGCGTCTCACTGGTGCGCCCGACTGTTCACGATGCGCTGTTCTGCTGCTGACACCGGCTCAGATGTCTTGGCTACATACCAGGAGGTGACCGCTTTCCAGGTGTACAGCCTAGCCCCCTTCCCCAACAAGGTAAAACAAGTCATTATGATGCTCGATTCACGATGCTCGATTGGTAGTT
>NW_003315027.1:320571-323580 GCF_000150825.1 Verticillium alfalfae VaMs.102
CGGCGCGTCATGAAGAAAGACCCAGACGATGGACAAAGAAGGGTTATTTCAGTGAGTTCACGCCTGCAGCCGGGACATGGGCCCCAATACTGACCAAGCCAGTCACGACGCAAGAAGAAGCCTGGGAGTCCTTTTCGGAAGACGAGCCGGCGCCTAAGGCGCCTGCGCCCACCAAGGCGGCTGCGGCTGCGGCCCCGAGCTCTGGGACGCAGCCCAAGGCGAAGAAGGCAGCGCCCAAGGGCCAGGGCAACATTATGTCTTTCTTTGCGAAGAAGTGATGGGTCAACATTATTGGCAACCTGAGCAGAGACGTCGGGAACAGGAGGTGCATTCAGCAACGCGCGCTGCACGCAGTCAAGAGGGGTACAAACTTTTGGCATGGCGGGTTGCACATGGTCGAATGCTACGTGCCCAGAGTCTGCATCTCTCGTGCCGCCGGAGATGTAGACAGAAAGGGGCGGCTACGTGTCGATCAGGCGTGTTCAAAGAGGGTTGGACGGATGAAGGGGGGTTGAAAGAGCACCATGTTACATTCGAATAAGATCTAGCGATGGGCTACGGTGGGCTACGGCGGTTTCCGGCGGCAGGGTATGATTCGGTGCTCCCTGTGATGTCTCGGCCTTCACTTTGAACAAGATGTTGCCGCTTACATATCGGCCACAGCGTTCACAGGACTGGACAGCTTAGATTGATCCATGCAGAGATGAGATGCATATGGTGGATGGCGCAGATGGTGCCGATGGTCCTGTACTAGGTGCCCTAAAGGTAGGTACGTAGGTACTCAACCAGGAACCTTGACTACCTGCCGAGGCCCCCTGTAAATAAGGCCTAAGCGCCCCCAAGTAGCGCGTTCCCCAGACCCGCAGCGGGGTGTCTCCCTGTCACGCACCGCCCAGAGAGGTAGCTAGGCTTGCTAGGTTAAGGTACCTACCTAAGGCGGTGTGCTGTGGAGCATGGTGCATGGCTCACCGTCGACGTAGCTTCTGTTCGGCCGCATGATCTGCCGCCGTGACTTCCTCGACGCCAACAACATCCCTTCGACAACCGCGCCGGCTCAGTTCCATGCCGCCACGACAGCGCGCTGCTTTCGCACATACATGAACCCAACATTGGTCATTGATCATCCCTACCATCATCTTCTCATGTTCTAGCACAGCTCCTTCCTCGCCTTGGTCGCACCGTTCGACAGCAGCACAATGCTTCTTCCCAACTCCCTTGCTACCTTCGTCCCTCTGGTCGGCCTTTGGGTTGCCCAAGCGTCTGCTGGCCCTGCATCCGCCGGCCAGTCGTCACCAGGTCTCTTCGACCGGGAGATTGCCTGTCCTAATTATGCCCAATATTCTACCTTTGCACAGTAAGTACCATTGCACAGTATGTCGCGAGCGCCGCGGCGACATGATCCTCCCACCCGGGACTGTGCTAACGATGCATCGCGCAGTCGCCCCTTCAGTGAAGGGCCCCTCGCATTGCCGTACCAGCGACCCGATCCTCGATGCCGGACCTTTCATTCTGACGAGGTGGAACGCGTGATTCAGGAGGTCACCTCGCGCATGAAGGATCCTGATCTGGCCAGACTCTTCGAGAACGCATTCCCTTCGACCACCGACACGACCATCAAGTTCCACACAGACGGCACCGGCGCTAGCGTCATCGAGCACACGGAACGGGGTCTCAATGCCGACGGGAAATGGCAGGGCCCTCACTCTTTCATCGTGACGGGCGACATCACGGCCGAGTGGTTGCGCGACTCGACGAACCACGCTGACGCCCATCCAGCCCCTCGCCAAAAAGGACCCCGCCATCTTCAACCTGATCCTGGGCGCCATCAACACGCAGGCCGAGTATGTCATCGAGTCGCCCTACTGCAACGCCTTCCAGCCGCCGCCCATCAGCAACCTGCAGCCGAGCGTCAACGGGCAGCAGGAGGATGTCGTCCACCCGCTCTACGAGGCCACCTCGGTCTTCGAGTGCAAGTACGAGCTGGATTCTCTGGCGCACTTTCTCGCCCTGGCCAACCGGTTCCACGACAACACGGGGTCGACCAAGTTCCTCAACGACAGGTGGTACGCCGCCGTCGACACGCTCGTCTCCGTGCTGGAGCAGCAGTCGCGGTCGACCTTTGACGCCAAGACGGGCCGCTTCGTGCGCAACGAGTACACCTTCCAGCGCAAGACCGACACGGGCACCGAGACGCTGAACCTCAAGGGCGTCGGCAACCCGCTGAACTGGGGCACCGGCCTCGTGCGGTCGGCGTTTCGGCCCAGCGACGACGCGACCATTCTCGGCTTCTTCATCCCCGCCAACGCCATGATGTCCGTCGAGCTCAAGCGCACGGCCGCCATCCTGCAGGCGTCCGGAAAGAAGGACCTCGGCGTCACCCTCGAGAAGTGGGGCAAGAGGATCGCCGACGGCGTCTGGACCCACGGCGTCGTCAAGCACCGCAAGTACGGCGACGTGTTCGCCTACGAGGTCGACGGCTACGGCTCGCAGATCATCATGGACGACGCCAACTACCCCTCGCTCCTGGCGCTGCCCCTCATGGGCTTCACCGAGACGACCAACGAAGTGTACCAGAACACGAGGAAGATGCTGCTGGAGAAGGCGGGCAACCCCTACTACCTCCAGGGGCGCGTCTTCGAGGGCATCGGCGGACCCCACGTCGGCCTGTCGAACGCCTGGCCCATGAGCCTGCTGATCCAGGCGCAGACGTCGGACGATGATGCTGAGATCACAAAGTCTCTGCACCTCGTTCTGCAGTCGGCCAAGCTCGGCCTCGTGCACGAGAGCATTGATGTGAACTTTATCACGTCCTACACGCGTACGTCGACCTCTCTCCTTTCCTCTGATTGTTGTGCGGAGACTGACAACCACATGCAGGGAGCTGGTTTGTCTGGGCTAACGCCGTGTTCGCCGACACCATTCTCGACATTGCGAAGTGCAATTTGTGCCTTATCTTGGGGGACCCGTTTGCTTATCATTGGGGACATGGTTTTTTTTTCCCGTTGGTTG
>NW_003315027.1:323680-324727 GCF_000150825.1 Verticillium alfalfae VaMs.102
GCCGGTTTCGGATTCGCCCTGCGCTGTGGATGCAGCACGCTCGAAGAACACGTTTGTGCACACGACTGCGTGGAGATGAAGTTAACGGCATGCAATTCGTGGGTTTGGCTGATGCTGGCCAACCACAAACTGTGGCGCCGCCTGCTGCTGTCTTGATTTCCAGCTTTCTTGTGAAGAATTTCTTGAGAATTTCTTGTGAAGACTTTCATGTGAAGACTTTCTTGTGAAGACTTGGCCACCAAACTCCAATATCAGCAGACTTCAAAGTCTCTCTACAGCTCCACTTCGTCGTACAACACATGCAGCCTGGTCTATGTCTCAGGAAGCATCGATGATCATTTCTCAATGTACGTCGCATCAACCTTGGGTCCAGCCACAGACTTGCCCTGTTGCACATCCCTCACCGCATGGCTCAGCCTCCTGACTCCCTCGACAACGTCCTCAAGCTCCTCCCACGAGAAGCATATACGGACCTCCCTCTCGAACCGAGCGCCATCTTCATCCCCCGCGACTTCAAACTTCTCCCCAGCACCAACAGTCACACCAAGCTCCTTGCCCCTGTTCGCGACATCCGCCCCCCTGACGCCCTCAGGCAGAGTCAGCCACACAAAGTACCCCCCATACACCTCCGCGCCGGCGAGGCTCGACCGCCTCACCGCCACGCCCAGCGGCACGAGGAGCGCCTCCACAGCCTCGAGGACGCGTCGATGTCGCTCCCTCAGCTGCGGGATCGACTCCTCGACGAGCCGCCGCTCGAGCTCGCCCGACCGCAGGAGCTCCCACACCATGACGGCCGCCAGCTGGCTCGGCGCGCCGCCGCTGCAGCTCGCCCCCGTCTGGCTCAGCCCGTACGCGAACGCCGGCGTCGCCGCCACCCAGCCCGTGCGCACGCCCGGCGCCACAATCTTGGAGAAGGACCCGTTCGAGATGGCGTTGCCGAAGGGGTCTGGGCCCGGGAGCGCGGCGTCGACGTCCGACAGCGCGGCAGGCGCATGTGCGGATCCTCGCGGCCGGGAACGGCGCAGCAGCACAGCGACGTCGGATCAG
>NW_003315027.1:325271-328943 GCF_000150825.1 Verticillium alfalfae VaMs.102
CCCGGATGGCCCTCGGGAAACCCGGGGTTTTTGAAACTGGGGAGGAATTTTGGCGAGGGTTCTGCCGGGCCCGCCGGTGATGCAGATGCGATCGGCTTCGGGCGCTGCGCCGTAGACCGGGCCCAGCCACGCGGCGAGATCCTCGCGGAGCGGCTGGAAGCCGGGGTCGGGCGCGTACTGGAGGCCGGGGACGGAGATGGTCGGGTCGGAGAGGGCCCGGGCTGCTGCTGCTGTGAGCGCGGCCGCCGGCAAGAGGGACGGCGAGGGCCAGCCCCGGAGCAGGTTGATCAGATGCGGGGTTCGGGTGACCATGATGGGCGCCGTTTGAGACGTCGTGGATCGTCCAGCTTTGGGAAGCGGGGTTATGAGGGCGCTGCTTGGGAGTCGGGCGAGGAGTCTGGTAGAGCGAGATGGTAGGCACCTGCTCATACCTCTCTTAGAATGAAAGACGTTGAGCCAGTTCTGTGTCGACGATTGTGGGATTTGTTTGCTTGTGAGCAAGCCCGCTGAGGTTCGGGCTCTACGCCGGCCCGGACGAAGGTTGCGGGGGTTGGTGTCGAATTGCGGAGGAGACCCACACTAATAGTGATACTTTTAGTGTAGAACAAAGTATCAATTGACTAGATCCGATGGAAACTAGTGTTGGCGTTCTGATTGATACCAGACCTTATTGTAATCGGGCATGGAACGAAATCAAGCGAGTGGGAAGACGCCGCATTAAACATCCCGCTCTCAGCGTACGGCGAAGAGGGACATGACCGAGGCGGATCTGCACGATGGCGTGCTTGTATTTGCAAGATTGTGGGAAACATGATTTGGCACATAGTCCACGCTGTTCACATATTGGAATCAATGTTCCAAGCCTAAACAGTCTTGCAAACATCGGCAAACTTGAGATTGGCGAGTGCATATGATCAGGAGCAGTTGAAGCTATTCTCCGATCATATTGAATCCCCTACGCCTTGATTTGTGTGCCGCCGAGTCGTGAGGTTTTGGCAGTTCTTCACACGCATGGGATTTCGAAGCTTCCATACAAGAACCTTACATGACAATCCCCGTCACGAATCTGCACTAGACCCGCAGGACCTTTCCCAGAAGACTGTGTTGAACAAGCGTGGCTGAGGAGGACTTGGCATGGAACTCGCCTTTTTGTACACTCATGTTCTTCGAGCGTAGGGTATCGCCGCTTACACGGTCGGAGCAAGGACTTGTTTAAGGACCGAACAACTTTCCCAGGGCGGTTTCCCCGGGTAGTAAGATCGCTCACGAACAAACTTTAGAAATATTTCCTAATCATTACCCAAGGGGGCACGTTGAAATCGTCCCTTCTAAGGCTGTTATGGGCAATGGATTGACATTTGGTATCAATACAGCTGCATCTTTTAGTCTACTAGTCGAGGGGGTCCACCCCTCGCACCTAAAATCAGGTATATATCTCTTTCAGTATATGTAGCGGGCTCGCGCCATCTCTCGTACTAATTTATGTATTCAACTATAACACTATATTACTACTATACTAAGGCGGTACTGAAGCTACTGTGTAGATGGCAACGCTGGGAAGTCTGTCGAACAAAATCCATCGCACTGTAGTCATGAGTACAAGTAATCTCCTCCTACGAAGCACATTGAGAAAGTCTGGCCGGGATCTTCATAGTATGATTTTCAAATGGTCCCTAAAGCCGCTGCACGTCAGAACATGGCGGCTATAGTACGTCAGACAATTCGAGTAGCCGGTACAATTTCCAGGGCTGTTCAGTTATTGTGAAACAGTCCGTTCGGACGTAGCACCGGATATTCCAGCATAATGGTATAGGGCATACCAAGGAACCTACTACCGTTTTACCCGCGAACTCCCACTATTCTATGTACCCGGTTTCGCCCTCCCTGCTATCATCGCTCTCGAAAAGCTTTCGCTCCAGGGCTGCTTCTTTGATCGAAAAGACAACCACGACGTCGCCTTCTTTTCCTCGAGAATGCTGTCTCAGCGTGCATGCTTCATCATTAGGGGTCCAAAAATGTTAGGATATCCATGCGAGAAGACGAATTCGGTGTTTATTAACTGCATGGACTCGCATGAGCGTGAGCATGTCGTCCCTGTTGCATAAGGCTAAGGCAATGCACCCTGGGAGGTACACACGTCCTTCAAGACATGTGCCCATAACCCACATCTGGGGCCTCCCAGAGGTCCTGATCATCTGGCCAAACTGGCTTGTTGTTCCGTTTCATTGTAGAGTCGGGCTTCTCAGCGGCATGGGTCGCCTCCTTGAATTCCAGCGTATCGGGGTCCTTGACATAGCCATGACAAGCGACATGAGTCTCGAGACCTAAATGGTCCTGCGTTTTGTAGCTGAAAAGTAACGTGATCTCCCCTGGGGTCCTTCTGACGTCTCCCATTGATGGTGGTCGTTGAGTGAACTTCGCTCCTGTTGCCAGTCAGTCATGATGGGACGATCATTGGATCGGGACGTTTTGTCCCAATTCCTGATTTCGACATGACAGCATACCGAACCAAGACTGCCTTGGGATAGAGCTGCTTGTCGCGCGCTGTTTGATACGCCAATGCAATAAGTTGGCGTATCCTGGCATCGCTTCTGGGGATTTGTTTAGCGTGGAAGTAGTATTTGACGATGTTGATGGAAGACATGATATCTGAGAAAAGTATAATTGTGGAAAAGATATACTACCGAAGGAGCGGAGGTTTCATACCTATAAATACGAGTATTTACTGTTGGTCATCGTTGTTCGCGTAGACGTCGTGATGAGCCACAGCCCAAGCACGAAGCGCCCTCTAGGCGCCTCAATCCTAGAAGTTCTATTCCATGGCCAGCGGGGCCTGTCGTGGGTGCTTGAAGTAGACCACTTGTGGTCTCTATCACGCTGTGAATCATGTTTGTGGTTCCATAGCTTGTCGCCAGAGCTTTTTAAGCTCATCTAATTGGGGTGCATTGTTCGCTGGCGCGTGAAGAAGGTCGCAGTGGGCGCTTCGGTTCATTCGCGGGCCCCACCCAGCAGCCGCGCCCGCCACTGTATCATCATGGTTGTATCCTGATTGATTAGGACACTGTCGACAACGCGCCTTCTACCGTCATGATCTAGCGCACCAACCTCCAGATCAACAGACCATCGAGCCCCGAGACTCATACATTACCAGAAAGTAGTGATCTCTCATGCGCTGCATATGAGTACTTGGCTTTCACGTCATGCCCTTTCGTGGCGCGCGACATTTCGAAGGGTTTGCTTTCGGAGCCCTTGTTTTTCACTGTGGATAGGATCGAGCTTCCTCCACTCACAATACTCGACCATGTCAGCATCACCCGTTGAGTACGGATACGTCGAAGGAGTAGAGCATCTCAGCGACTACCGACCGGGCGGCTATCATCCTATTCACATCAATGATCGACTTGAAAAACGATATCGTATCGTACACAAGCTCGGCCACGGCACATTCTCCACTGCCTGGCTTGCCGTCGATGAGAAGACATCAAAATATGTCGCTATCAAGGTTGGCACCGCGGACGCGGAGCACACCGAGGTTGATATTCTTTCCCAGATCACAGAGAGCATCGCAAGCTGTAGCGACTCGGAAGAAAAGTTGTCGCTGGATCCCGTCGTTCTTAATCGCTTCAATCTCAGCGGGCCCAATGGTACCCATCCGTGCCTCGTCACCCTTTC
>NW_003315027.1:330255-330634 GCF_000150825.1 Verticillium alfalfae VaMs.102
ACCCCCACCCCCCCCCATGGGGGACGGGAAGCCAGACGGGCAACTTCGTTAGAATACCCCCTCCAAACTGGCCGCGGGGCCCCGACAACCCCCCCACCACCCGAAGGCGCGCTTCCGCGCCGATCCGCGAACGCATCGCCGCCGGCGGGTCCCGCGCCGCTGCGCTACCCCCGAGCCCAGGACGGGCGGCCGCACGCAGAAGGACGGCACGGAGATCAGGTGGGCGACGTCGTTCCCTGAGACGGCGGCGCCGGCGGTGCCCTTCACTCGCGGTGAGCTGCCGTTTTGGTGCCTGGATCGCACGGACCGGCGGCTGCGTGTGCCGTATCACGGACCTGCCCCATGTGCGGCACCCGTCCGGCGCCAGGGGCGTCGGGCC
>NW_003315027.1:330734-339263 GCF_000150825.1 Verticillium alfalfae VaMs.102
AAGAGCCAGTTGTTCGTCTCGAAACGCAGGCAGCGTCGCCGGACCTCGGGGTCCCTTCCTACGTGGTGCCACCAGTGTGGCTGGGTGTACCAAGTAATGAGATCACCCTAGGTGAGGCAAAGCTTATACTGAGCGACTTTGGAGTTGCCTTTCGCCCAGGCGACAAGTCTCGATTCGAGTCATACACACCCCTTATCCTCCGTCCGCCTGAGGCTTTTTTTGAGCCCGCAACGCCCCTCGCATTTTCTTCTGACATTTGGAGTCTGGGGTGTGTGATTTTCGAGCTCCTCGCCCATAGGTCGCTTATCGACGGATTCCTCGCACCGCAGGACGAGATTACAGCGCAGCAGGTAGAGCTTCAGGGCCTCATGCCAACCGAATGGTGGGGAAAATGGGAGAAGCGCCCGAAGTGGTACGATGACGGCGGCAAGCCTTTAAGCAACGCATCTGATATCTGGTCTTGGGAACGACGGTTCGAGCAGTGGGTTCAAAACCCGCGACAGTCTAGGAACATGGAAACGATTAGTGAAGAGGAGCGGGATGCGCTGTTTAAACTCCTATGGTGGATGCTTGCATGGAGGCCGAGCGAACGACCAGATGTAAAGAGGGTGATGGAGTCAGATTGGATGACGAGGTGGGCTTTGCCAGCATACCAGAAAGGCTTGGAGGGGCTTTGACCTTCCCCGAAGCGCACCACTGATCCACGTATTGGACATAACGACTCCCACCAAATTGGACCAAGATTATGTTGGTGTATCTCCGTCTCACGCCCGCCCGCTTACATCAGGTGGCTTGCTAGCGGGAGATGTATTCACAGGATCTATGGAGAGGATGGATCATAGTAGCGTAGATGCCAGCAATGCAGATGCGGCTTGAAAGAGAAGAATCTAGTATTCGAGCGACAGCAACAGGAATGACATGAGGACTTGACTTCGGCTAGTTGAGTCTCTTCCAGGCCGCCACCTCCAGTGATGTATCCCCTGAGGTCGTGATAGATCTCGACTGCAATTCGGTCAAGCGTGAATCTCTCTTCGACCGTCTTCTAGACCTTCTATCATTACTCAGGGTTCATATCATACTTTCATCTCTCCATTCGGCGTGATAAACTTAGATGGAGAACGTGATGCCCTATCAGGAGACCCCTACGGAGCCACGGCATTGGGGGCTAGTCAGGGGCTAAGGGTCACGAGAGCGTATATATAAGGACCGCGGAGGGCCCTTCAAGCTACGGAGGGCTAGAATTGATATGTATCACACCCCTATACCCATGATCTATTGCCTTCCGACTACGCATGGAAGCCCTCCCCACACTGCTCCAAACCAAGCATTGACAACGGGCAATATTTTCCGCTGTAAAAATTCATTTTGGATGTTATTTTACCACAAACCTAACATTTGATCGCGGCAAGAATCTGCTGAATAGCACTGCACCCTGCGTACAGCCTTGCTCTGATAGTTGCGCCTACCTTCGATACATGAGCTGCAGCAACTTTAAAATCCAGCATCCCGTCATTTATCGATGACAACGGCCCACGTAGTCCCCAGGTCCGGGACTAATATAGCTATAATACGTCCACTCTCTCATGAATCCCTTGTCCCAGTCGAACACCAAAGTGCCCAGCAAAATAGAGGTAACCAAACCAATAGCCAGCATCACATTCGGCAACAAAATCAGTGACAGCTTCACCCACCAACTGCCAATCAACTGTCCGCGCGTCAATCCCTCCTCAAACATCGCCTTGCGCCTGTTGAGCATGTCTACCTCCTCCAAGTAGCTGATGAAACGCATGACATGAACGAGAATGAAAGATCCACTCATACCGATCACATCAGCAAGTCGCATGAGAATGGTGCGTTGCAGACCACATGAGTATTTGGCTTTGAGGACCATGACCAAGCCAACAAGGACTGTCAAGTTTGTTGAACCAAATTTCAGTTGGCGCATGAGTGGTCGCTTGTCTGGGTACCTGGAAATGTTGACGTCTTTGCCACCATTCGCGCAAGCCTTTAGAACCCTTTCATCCAGGGCTTATGAAACATGTCAGAAAAAGAAACACCTATGGCGCAGGAGGAGTACCGACTCACATTGCTCAATGAACGTGTCGCAAACGGGTGGCAATTCCCGTAACGCGATCAAAGGGGGTTGAATGACCACCACAGGCGGGGCCTGTTCTTCTTTGCAGACTCGAGCAACCCCCCGAAGAGGACAATCGAACCTTGCGCGCACAGTTCCATGCTTCTTACCCAATTCGCTTGACGAGAGAAGCAATAACCTGGCTCCACGAACCAGCACCTCATCAGTAATCTGACCGAGTTTGCCTTCGACTTTTGGAACATGTATGTCGAGCATCAGACAGGCTTGCTGGCTTTCATTCCTCAGGAATTCATCCTGTTCTGGTAGTAGGCATTTCAGAGTGACTTCAAAATTGGTTTCGTTCTGGGTCATACGAATGCGGAAGGTCGATAGAAGCATAGCACCTGGCTCTGTCAACAAGATGCCAGACTTCAAGACCCTCGACGTGAGCCAGGCCCCCGAATACACAAGAAGGCCATCAGGCTTGGGCGACACTCGCGCGTCTCCGAATACCTGTTCTGTTCCAGGACTCGAGGGAATCCATCGATCGGCGGAGTTTTTGCCCGCGCGAGGTCTGGGATAGTCGTTGTACATGATTTCAGCGGGAAATATATCCATGCAGTTGAGAATGACCTTGATTCTGTCAACTGACTCATCAAAGTCTCTCAGTCGGGAGGCCCTGACATCCGTCAGATTGGCAATGATGTCTGGGAGATCCTCGGCTTTGGTAGTATGCCGTCGACCTAGGAGGTTCCATATATCTAGAAGGCGTAGATACTTGACCTCGGGGCTCGGGGGAGCGGCATTGTGCCGGAACTGTTCTAACGGTCGCCTCTGAGCCGAGATTGAGCTTGTTGCCAGCCTTAAGGCACGATAGATCAGGTCTTTTGTGATATTCTCCGCTGGCTCGGTGCCGTAGAACAGCCCACCCTTTGCAACAGTGGCGTGGTTGATTGGCGGTCCGTCAATCCACCGATTCGCGGCAGCAATGGTGGTCCACCCGAGACGCTCCCCGAACCAGTAGACCCCTATCACAGGGCCATACCAGAATGGCTTATCATGAGCGAACATCCTCATGTCTTGCGCGAAACGATCCTCAACAGTGATCGAAACAACTGTGTCTTTGAATTGGAAAAGGCAGTTCCGTGCAAGAACCCCTTCTTGCAGGGTCCAGCACCGCGTGTTCCATTTAGAAGTTGCCGTCCACGCAGTCAGTTCCGCAGTAGAGCGTTCTGAGATGCTCATATTTTCCAAATCGCGATCCACAACAAGGACTTGAGCGGCTGCAGTATAGATAAGTGCCATTCTGCTGATGGCCTTTTGTCTTATGTTGGCATATTGTGGAGACACGGGAATGCAGAGAGTATCCATCCAGAAGAGTGGGCTTCGTTTAGGCGTTCGAGTGGATTTCTCGCCGAGTTGGTCATGCGACGATAGGGATTTGGCGATCCTGGTGAGCCGGCATGTCGGCAGTGCGTTCTTTTCGGGGTTGCCCATCCCGTCAATCCACACATGTGACATGGCTGTGTATTGCGCATCCGAAAACGTTGAGCACGCCTCAAGCTCTAAGAAAGCTTCTTCATCCGCTGCTATCTTGATTCTCACCAGCGGAATCTTATCATTTTCGATAATGCGCATAAGGTCCTTTTCAGGCAGGCTGACCAGAGCGCACTGACAACCATCAATAACGTGACGCGCGCTCTTGGTGGACGCGCTGGTGTTGTATGCTTTGCAGTGGAGATAGGTACAGGCCCCATGATTGATATCAGGGCCCTCATCACGGTCCAGAAAGCTGAGATAGTAGACCATGAGGTGCTCGGCGCGGCAAAAGACGGTGATGATCTGTGAGTGACACCAGCCGTTGTCTTTGAGCCGGTCAAATAGCAGTCGTTGCACAGGTGTCAGTTCATCAAGCTTGACAGATGCGTCCTCAAGCACTGTAACATGGGGAGCCCGAGTCGATGTCAGTGTAGTTGTTGTCAAGCCATAGAAATCTCCGGCCAGCAAGCCAGTGTCAATGAAGCCACTGATGAAGTCCGTCAGTATTCTGATTGACAAGAAGATGGCAATGCTCGGCTCATCGTCCGTGACCACCCGTTCCAGCCTTTTGCTGGTGTCGACAGCCGTTTGAAGTCTGTGCTGGATTGTCTTGATACGCCCTTGGCTGTCTGCTGATCGGAGGTCAAGAGTGACCTGGGTCATAATCGCCTGCAAGGCTGTGGCATCGATCGATTGCCCGTCGCTGCTGATGAATCGAGATCTTTCCACAGAACAACCGAGTAGACCGTCGATCAGCCCGAAGAACAGCCATTCTTGGGCGAGGCTGGCAAGCTTCCGGGCGGGGAGTGTGATGTCAAGAATCTGCTTATGTCCACAGCCGGCGCGGTATGGGTACAAGCTGAACTCGTCGTCATCGAGACTAAAGCCAGGCAAATAAGGTACAATGACAGGCGAGAGTCTCGAACTTTTCGGTGTCGCGAGGTATTCCATTCTGTCTGAAGATCTCGATGCCGATAGATGAATGCTGGTTTACGATGAACTTCGGCGGGGTTGTTGCTTTGCCGCAGTAGCGTGTTGCCCAGTTTTGAATCCTTGCACCAACTTTCGGAAGAATGCGTAAGCGCAAGCGGCTTTACTCTCGACACTCAGGGACATGACATTTAACTTGATTCCGACCCCAAGCGAAGCATTCACGACCCATCAAACAAACCCAGGGAATTCCAAGAGGAAGTATGTCGCAAAATGCAGCTTGTTGCAAAAATATTAAACAGATTGGCTTCATGATGCAGCATTTGGTTCTAGGTTCAACCGTTTTCAATGAGCATACCTACAATGGGACTACAACCCCCTTCCTATCCTGAAAGCATGTCGCATGCCCACTAGAATACTTTTACCCAATCTGCTGGTGTTCAATCCATCATTTTACCCATGATGGAAGCCGAGTCTCGAAATAATGCACAAGCATCGAGGTGAGCCTAACTGAACCTCATTGCCACAAGACATTCATTCGCCCCCGATTGTACAATTCTTGCCTAAGGCACTGATAGGTCACCTCTTCATCTCGATCAATCCAAGTTCAAGGCAATATCGTTCGCAGCATCACCACCGCTATCACCACCACAGAGCCCTATCCTGAAGATGTCAACGCCTAGTCTGGTATCCGTGTTCAAAAGATATCCTAAGGAACTCTTTCGCGTGAACAACGGCTATGCGGTCAAAGTGCGCCCTTGGTCACCCAGGCGACGAACGTACGACATTGTGGCGGAAAACGGAGTCGTCCAATCGAAGGCTCTCGAGCCATCCAGCTACATAGGTCAGTCATCCAGAAAGGAGACAACGAGCCGGTTCATATCCTCCTGATCCTGATTATGAACGTACTAGCCCCCAACGGCGCATCCATGAGGCCCAATTCGCCCTACCAGCAATCGCTGGTGTCCTGGCGTTTCCATGGCAGTGACACCATTGTCTATTCAGTTGCCGAGGGTAGGTGAACAGCACTTAACTGCATCCTTTTACCCCTGACGCGACAATAAAGAGACATTAACAAATGCGGCGAAGGAACCACACTTCCTGAAGACCTTCTCCTAGTCCACGAGCGGTCAGACCACTACTCCCTGCAGCCATCAACGGCAATGGGTCTTGAAGGTGAGTTCTCGTGTATTTTGGATGCTGTGATTGAAGGTTGATCCACATTGGAAGAGCTGGAAGTCAAGATCACACGCTTCTTCATGGCCAATGCCAAGGCGTTCACGAGGGAGCAGTGGCTGGAAGCCTATCCAAGAGCCACCGAGGCCTCAGATTTTCGGAAGACATAGCAACGAAGTTGACTACCTGCGATTCTCCTTCTTGTTATTGTGGCAATAGACAGGTGATATCTTGACAGAGTGCCACGCAAGACGTTGAATATTCAATGCTTTCCCTTGTGAACAGACTGCGCGAAACGTCGCATTGGGCATGTCAAGCTGGGATATTCCACCTGAATGTTTGCCAAAGATGGCACACAGTGAACTTGAAACTGGGTGAAAAGAACTCATACTACCGACAATTACCTCTAACCCAGTCGTCAATTTGTGTGCTGAAGTTGCCCCTGAGACCTAGACACCAATGGAGCTTTATGCGGCCCCTCGACGGCTAGCAGACGAAGCTATTGAGAGATTTCAAGGGGTCCAATGTGGTCGTCTATGCGATTCCCGAGGGTAAGCCGTCTACCCAAGTCCCCATCGTCCAGGAATCCCGACTCTCAAAGGCAACATGTTGCCCGACGACCTGATTCAGTTTCGCTGTCATCGTTTTGTAGCGCATGCAGCCCACCGATGTCGCGGACACTGCAGTTGATTGCTTTCAATGGGTACTGTTTTTGGATGATCGTAATGCACACTGAGTAGGAGACAGATGCGATATTCTATAAATTTGCGCCGTAGAGAAAGAGGACGAGAGTTGACACTTTTGGACTATGTGCCTGCCAATTTTAGGTGGGCCCAGCTCTGCACTGTCGCTATTCCTGCGCTGTCGCTATCCGATAGGTTATTGAGGACCCTCGGCCAAACTAAACACTGAGACTTGTTAGGCCGTTGGTTTGTTACATCCCCATGAGTAGGCACCTTGCCTATCTTCGCACTGATCATCATCGCGTCAACTCCCTTAAGGTAGGAAGATGAACCGCCCCTTTGTCGCCATTTTCAGACGTGCTCGCAGCACTGTCCTCCAAACCCGACCGCAAGTCGTGATTCGACGACAGTTTTCAGCCAAGGCGATATACTCGTCGTTCCCTGCCACTCTTCACTATTACGCCCCTAAGCCCGTCTCGTCCCTGTTCGATTCCAAGGAGGAAGATGAGAGGCCACATGATATTTCTGACGAGGGAGTGACTGTAGAGCCTAGCGGCATTGTGTATCCGGCCTTCAACAGATCTGGTTGGTAGTCTGGCCAGCTTCCATGGAACACAGGGCTGAACCCTTGACAGTTTCGAATGGCGCCGTCATGTTCCCCAACACGTTCATGATGCAAGAGCTCATTCGCATGCACTTTGACTACGTGCTTGACCGAGAAGATGAAGGGCACGAGGTTGACACGCCATTTGTGTACACCATTGCTCAGGGTAGGAGCGGATTCCATGAATGCAATAGCCGTGTAACCTGACATAAACGAAATAGGAACCCCAATCCCTAGCCACCTCATCCTCATCAACGAGTATATGTCCAGGTTCACGCTTCAGCCATCGCGTGGCATGCCGCTACAAGGTCTGAGCATATCTATCCACCTTACCAAGTTACGGCGCTAACACTGAATAGAATTGAACCAGTCACTGGATAAGTTCTATGCCCAGTACGCCCAGAAGGAAACGGCAGAGAGCTGGCTGGACGCACATGCTTTCAAAGACGCTGTGGCAGATGACGCTGATCCCGTATGGATGGCTAGATAGATCAGAGGGTGCGCTTCTATTGCATCCCGTTGGCGACATTGAATTCGGCCGCGCCAGCCGAGCAGTGGCTCCGCCGCTGCGTTGCACCGACGTGGCGTGGCATGGCGTGACCGGAAAACGGCGTCTGCTTTGTAACAGTACTGTACTAATACTAGAGGCGAATAAGGACTCAATGTATATTAGCTGACTTGGGCAACCCGTATTTGGATTTAAGTATTGCGATCCTAGGGGTAAACGTTAGTTTCATTGACCTCAACTATCTTAGGCGAAATTGTATCAAAGAGTAAGCTATGCATATAAGTAAGTGGCATGTATCTATCGTTCGGCGGACGGGACCATGAGAACAGAACTAGCGTTCCTCCCCGTGCTTCACGTGTGGGCGCCGTTCTAACATCCCACTCGACTGGGCAGCGTACCAATCTGACGTAAAAGACAACATATCTAGCAAGTATCTTGATTTCAGACATGGCAATGGCATCGCCGTGCATCAGCTTGAACTCAATGACGCAGCTGACTAAGGTCCGTTGAACCCCGCATCGCACCAGCATTGGCACAATGGTAACGAGCTGTTCTCCGGTTCGCTGTCGGCAGTCCTCTTGTTCTAAGAAGGTCAGTCAAGGCATTCTGTCAAGAGAATCATGTTCAATGCATGACACCATCGCAGCGGGGCCTCGCCTCATCTCATGCTCCATCAAGCCCCATCGCCTTATAAAGCGATTCCTCGTAGCCGGCCGACCTTCTTGAGAGAGACATCTACTTGTTGCTGCATTGAAACATCACCCCTCCCAAGAGAGCCTGCCCATCATGTCCGCTCCGTTCCTCGACCACCTCGTCATTCTCCTCCCCCACTCCGCCCTCATCTCCCCGCCCGAATGCTCCGCTCCGCCTTCCACCTCTATCCCGGCGGCCAGCACGCGGACAACCGCACCGCCAACACCCTCGTCCTCCTCCCAGACGGACCTACCTCGAGCTCATCGCCTTCCTGCCTGACGTCGCCCCCGAAGACCGCGCCAGCAACCCCTGGGACGCGAGC
>NW_003315027.1:339752-349167 GCF_000150825.1 Verticillium alfalfae VaMs.102
GGGGAGGAGAAAATCAAGTTGACAATTTTGACCGAGCGGGGACCGAGCGAAGAGATTGGAGGCGAGATTGCCGAAGGCATCGAGCTCTGGATTGACCTGGAGCCGGAGACGTAGACCAAACTTGAATAGGAAAGGGGGTATCATTAACTATAGGACAAACTCCTGACCAGCCGCGCGTCGTCTCATCTACCATGCCCACGTCCTACTCGATGCGGAGAAGACGGGAGGCTTCCACTGTATCCGCGTTGGATCGATGAGGCGCCTCTTCTTCGTCTTCTGCTTCTCCCTCTGCTGCACCAGCTTTTCCGGAATCACGATCTTGTGTTCGCCACGGTGGTAAATCTGCATCCTCAGTGCGCCGAGTGTGTGCTCGACATCTTGCGTCGTCATTGACAGTTGCGTAGAAATGGTCTCGATGGTCGCCTTGTCTTCGCGCTCATTGAGCCCGAGCAGCAGATCAATGATATTCTCACCCCAGTACTGTCTGTAACTCAGAAGACCCAAATCGGACAGAGGCTTCTCGGGAGAACCGAGGCGGCCTTCAATCTTGGAGAGCTCATACGAGAACTGGATGAGGAGACGACCGTAGCCTTTTCGCTGGTATTGCGGTAGCGTGAGAATACAGGCCACATTGTAACCGTCTGCACTTTCCTTTTCTTTGGAGAAGTAACCAACAAAGTGAAAGCCCTTGTCGTCTCTGGTCGTCATGACGTAGAATAGGAAAGGGTCGACGTCGTAGTAGAGCGTTTTATGGTCAAGGAACATTTTTGACAGCAAACAGAGGTTGCGACACCATGTCCTCTGCCTTCGTCCGTCAATTTCAAAGAAAGAAATCGAGTCGTCACGGTAGATCTCGTTGCCAGGCGGGTGCTGCAGGGTGCACTTGATGCGGTGCCGCGTGAACGACTTGAGGTCCCCGTAGTATCCCAGGCAGAACTCGCAGATGTACATGACATCCTCTGCGCCAAAAATTTCGGGGTACGGCGAAAAGTACCAAGGGAACAGATCGTGTTTGCCGAACTGCACTTTGGAGATGTTTCGGATTCGAGAGATCTCGGCTGGGTTCTGCGTCATACTGCCGTGTGTCCTAAGCTTTTCAATCTCCGCGTCGCGACTGAAGCCGTTGACCTCGCCGTTCTTCTGGTCCGCCGCGGCAGCACCCTCGTCGCCGTCCACCTCCATCTCGTCACCACCTGCAGCGGGCGTCGAGGTGGTGTCCGCAGCAGCGGGCGTCGGCGCCTGACTCTCCTCGGCCGGCGTGGCCTTGCGCCCCTGCTGCGAATCGACGAAATCGGTCCATGGATGCTGCGGCGTGTTGACCTCGGACGCCGACGCCACAGACTGCTCTCTCTTGCCAGGCCTCTTCTGCGCCTTCTTGTTGCCCTGGGTCTTTTTCGACGTCGCGACGGCGCCCTTCTTCTTCGTGTCTTTGGCCGGCTTCTCCTTCTCGACGCCGGGCCACTCGACGTCCTGGTCGAAATCGATACGCGCTAGCGGCACCCATTCGTCGAGACGCTTGTTGAAGTTGTCAAAGTTACAGTAGAACTGCCGTCCGCTCTTGGTCTGTTTGATGCTGAGGATCTCGGCGCGGCGGGGCACGCCGTTCTTCTCGACCCAGGCGATGCAGCCGACCTTGATGGTCTCGGGCGTCGCGCGGCCCTTTTGGCGAGGGCCATCGTTGCCGACAGTCGGCTCGGGCTGCGTCATGATGGAACCGGTCGTGGTTGTGGTTCTCCTTGATGGATTCGACTTCGGGTGGTGTGTAGTTTGAATGGTGGTCGTGATGGGGGAAAGATGGAGTCGCGCCGCATGTTCTCGAAGTTTAGATGGGGCGGTCGCGGCAGAAAATAGCCGCCCGCCACCACGACGGCGAGGGCGGTCAAGCTAGCGGCGAGAATCCCTGCATGGAAACCCCGGTACATGCATTCCCGCTTTTCAAGACCCTCTGGAAAGAACTTCCATCTTCATTTTCATCGTCCATCATAGTTCGTTTCTTTTGAGCTCTCATGCAAATTTCATCACTTTGACCAGGCAATAAACGGAAATCGGGTCCCAAGCAAAAACTCAAACAGCATGCCCGTCTGAGTTCTCCTTCACCCACAGAAACGACTTCTCCAAGACCATGGCACGCGAGCTCTCCTCAAATTGGAAGCAGCTGCAGGCTCAGATCCAGGCCGAGTCCTCCTCCAAACCAGACGGCAAAACGCCAAGCACCCTCAAGCGGAAAGCCTCCGGAAAGCCCTCGCCTCGGCCGCCAAGAAGCAGAAGAAGCCCGTCGTCTCCAAGACAGCTGCCGCCAGCACCAGCACCACCGTCACACCGCGCCCGCCGCCCTCGCCGCGGCAAGGGCCCGCCGCGTGCCCGCCGACCTCGCCGCACGCATGGGCGCCGCGCAGTCGTCCAAGGTTGGCCAGACCCGGCGCGCACGGGGCCCTCGCCGTCCCTCGCCGCCTGGGCCGCCGAGAACGACGTGTCGGCCGAATCGCTGGCCGAGGCCTACGGGCTCGGCCCTCCCCGGCAATGCCATTGCTCGCCGAGCCGGAGAAGGAGAACGCCGGGGCGCACGCCGGGTCTCGACGTCGGCAAGTTACGTCGCCATAGACTGCGAGATGGTCGGCGTCGGCGAGGGCGGGCACGAGTCGGTGCTGGCCCGCGTGAGCCTCGTCGACTTCCACGGCCGTCAGGTCTACGACAGCTTTTGTGCGGCCGCGGGAGAAGGTGACCGACTGGCGTACGGCCGTCAGCGGCATCGCGCCGCGCAAGATGCGCCTCGCGCGCGAGTTTGAGGACGTCCAAGCCGAGGTCGCCGAGCTGCTCCAGGACAGGATCCTCATCGGCCACGACGTCAAGCACGACCTCGACGCCCTCCAGTTGACCCACTCGATCAAGGACATTCGCGACACATCCAAGTTTCCCGGCTTCCGGCAATACGGCAACGGCAAGAAGCCGGCGCTGCGGAAGCTGGCCGGGGAGATTCTCAAGGTCGAGATCCAGCAGGGGGCGCACTCTAGCGTCGAGGATGCCAAGGTGACCATGGCGCTTTTCAGGAGGCATAAGCCAGCGTTTGATGTCGACAATACGAATCGCTTCCCGACTTTTGCGCCAGGGGCCAGGAGTGCGGCAAAGAAGCCTAAGAAGAAGAAGAAATAGAATGTTCGCCCCCTTCCCCTGAGCGAGAGATGATGGATGGATGGACAGGTAAAGCGGCATGAATACCCCCTTTTCAGATTGAAAATTGCCAATTCGAGCTTGACAAGATCTACAAACGCCCAAACGCCCGCCCAGTGCCAATTCTCCCTGTTCATCACAGCGGAATGCCTTCCATTAACTCCAGAGCGCCCTCCCTGCCCACAGTGATGATGGCATCGCCTAGCGTCTTCGTCGCGAAGCCAGCCTCGCAGTATGTGAAATAGTACTGCCAAATTAGCTCGAGTCATGGCAGGAACGTGGAGGGCGTCGATCTCTTACCTCCCATTTCCTCCTGAACACATCGACACCTTCCTCCGACATTTCGGGATGTTCCTTCAGGAGCGCCGGCTTAATCGTCGCGTCAAAGTTGCGCATGAACTCTTCCTTCCAGAGCCGCAGCGTCTTCGCGTAGTGGCCGCCGATGTTCTCGACCTTCTCTGTGATGAGCGTGCCCTTGGACTCGGTGACAATGTGATTCAGCAGCTGCGTGATGGTCGGTAGGTGGCCGCCGGGGAAAATATAGTGGTTGATGAAACTGGCGCCCAAGTTAGTCAATGTACCTTCTCCAAGGCCGTCGCTCGTTGCACATACTCTTCCGTCTTGGCGTACGCCTCGTAGCGCCCCTCGGGCATGGTAATGCACTGGAACACGGCAATACCGCCCTCCTTCTTCAGCAGCCGGTCAATGCACGCAAAGTAGGTGCCCAAGAACTCCTGACCCACGGCCTCGAGCATTTCAATCGAGACAATCTTGTCGTACGGCTTCTCTGGCGTCGGCAGGGCGCGGTAGTCCATGAGCAGAACCTCGATGCGATCTTGGAGTCCAGCATCTCGAATGCGCTCCTCGGCCAACACCTTTTGCTCCTTGGACAGCGTCAGACTTGTCACACGGCACCCGGTCGTCTTGACAGCCTCGATGGCGAAGGAGCCCCAGCCAGTACCAATCTCGAGAACGTGGTCGGAAGCCTTGAGGTGGGCGCCCTCGATGAAGCGGTGGAGCTTGGTCATCTGGGCCGCCTCCAGAGTCTCCTCTGGAGCGCTGGGATCAGGGTGGAGGTTCCAGATCGGGCACGAGTACGTCATGTCCGGTGAGAGGAAGGCGGCAAACATGTCGTTGCTAATGTCGTAGTGGGCCGAGATGTTGAGGAGGGCGTTGGACAGCGTGTTCGTCGTGCGCGCCAAGCTCGAGATGGCAGAGGAGAAGCTCGAGATCCAGGTCGTGCCATTGCCCATGGCCTCTCGGTTCACAATGAAGAGCTGCCGTCGCGCGTCAGAAATTCCCCATCTCTGCCACAAGCCCAACAGCTAGCTGCTCACCTGGAAGAAGGCTGTGAGGTCCTCGCACTCGACCTCGCCAAGCATGAATGCCTCTGCGAACCCCATGTCGGCGAATAAGAACAGGCGCATCCAGAAGGCATCGCTCTTGACGACGAGCTCGACGCGGGGGACGGCATCGGCGCGGCGCGGCGTCGTCTCCCGAATGATCTGCTTGGTCGCGCCTAGTTTCTGTCCAAAGACAGTCCTCGTCTCGGCCGGCTTGTCGACGAGCAGCAATGTGCCCTTTTCGATGGTGGAGAAGGCGGACAGGATGGCAGGCTTTGCAATGGCGAGGGCCGGGCCCCAGGTCAAGCTTCCCACGGCGCCGCGCACGAGCTCTGTGCTGCGGTACAGAGGTTGCGAAACGGCCGCGGGGAGCAACGAAGGGAGCTTGGGCATGATGACGGCGGGGTGTTGACAGCGGCAGGAGGCTGCGGTAGGGCACTGTTGGAGCAAATGAAGAGGACAATTCGTATGAGGGAGGCGTTGACCGAACTCAATTGAGCGTTTGAAAGCCTTGGAAGAGGTAGGTTGCTCCGAGGGGAAAGGGGGAGTGAAGGACAGAGAAGAGGGGAGAGACGAGGGGCACAACAAAAAAAGCTTCCGGTGGCACGGCGCGAGGGCCCATGCGATCCTCTTTCACCATCGATCATCCCCATGCGACAGACGTGGGGAAGCATGGGCGCTTGCTTGATCGAGGCCGCAGGATGCGCCAGCGCCAGCGCTGGTCTGGCGGTCTGTCGTGTCTCGGTGGTCGGCAATGGCATCTCACCGTCCGTCGCGCGAGGCGTGGGCCGGGACCGGGGGTCAATGCTGGGAATAGTGCTTCGAGGATTTGCAGGGGTAGCTGTTTTGTGCCGTGTTTGGCTGCGACGAGTCCCTATCTGGCGCTGTCTGTCTCTGACAGAGCGGCAGACGTGTGATCCGACGGGCTCTTGTAAGATGTGCAGCTAACCTTCGACGCCAGGCCCAGCGGGACTCGGATCGACCCAGTTTGGTAGCATTAGGAATGACTCGGCAACCGGGCACGTCATGGCACACACGGTATGGCTGCCGTAGTGCCGTGGAAGGTTTTGTCGGCTTGCAGCTTGGCAGCGTCCTTGGCTTCTTCACGGGTTTGCAGTGTAAGACGCCGTGTGCCACACGGCAGGAAATCGAAGGCATCGTGCCATTGTAGGCAGCCCTGCTGTCAGCGGGACGCCCGGGAAGGTCGTCTGAATCCAGTGATCAGGAACAGGGTCGTCTGGATCGGGGTCCTGTGGTTCCTGGAGCTGAGTGGATATTGCTTCGGGGTTCATGCCTCCAAAGAGTCCAAATGCGTATATCGATGACATCAACACTCGTCGGTTACACCCGTTGGTCTTGTGCCTGGTATGCTATGCACATGGCCGACGAGACTGTGATAACTGATGCATAGAGGGTTTCCTAGCGTGTGACAAGCATGGTAGCAAACCTCCATGTTGACCTGCCATCAAAAGGGTGGCCGCGAGGCTGATTTTGAACTGACTGCAAGAGATGGCCACCGCCGGCGAGGGACCTGATAAAGAAGAAGAAGAGGGGACTGGAACCTCGCCGTGAAACAAGAGGGCCCAAGCTGCGAAACTGCAGGGATCGTGCATCAAAGATCGCTGATCGCCAAGCTCGATGGAAGATGGAATGTGGGTGCATAAAAAGGGCACCGTATTCTTGGACGGCACTTCACATGGCTTATCGTGGCAGAGTCCCTTATCAGAAAGCTCATGCAATGGTGGAGCCGGACAATTAACACACCAGGCAAACGCGTCGAACGCGTGTACCTCATGAACGCATCGCAAGTCCGTCCCCGCCAAACACAGTCTCGTCATGTCGAGCGCCATCTTGAACCTACATTCGGAGAAGGCTGCCGCTCCCAAGGCGGTTGCACACCTTCTTCCATGCCGCATACAACATAACGGACGTATCGACTCGGCGCCGTCCTTCTGGAACCCTACGACATCTACGGGTGCGCAAGCCTTTCTCCTCTACAACCGGATCCTTCGCTAATTGACACGTTGACAGATGGCAAGTCAAAGGCATTCTTCCGTGGTCGCGAACTGCACGGCAAATCAGTTCAGTTGCCCTCGGGCTACCGCGGCATTGTTGTCGAGAAACAGAACAAACTTGTCGAGGCTCCGAGGCCAGACGCCCCGCCACAAGAGGAAGAGGATGACGAAGACAAGATCGAACGAGGCGCACTCAGGGTAACGGCCGAGTTTGATGAGATGGTTGTCTGGGGCGCGGAAAGCATGGCGGACGCGGCGACGGATCCTTACGTCAGGAGCATGGAAGAGTGGCTGCAGGTTGCTGAGAGCATACATCAGTACGACGAGCCCGCGAGGGACCAACCGGCGACGGCATGACGGAGTAGAAGCATGGTGGGAACAAAAGGGCGTTGGGATTCAGGCATGGGACGGCGTAGGCGTTGATGATGCTTGAGTTATGAAGGGCATGGCCTTCAGGGCCATGAAAAGCGTGGAACAGAAGGGCTTGAGAACAGCAATCACCGAGCAAAGTAACTGCAAGTCAGATACGTAGGGCACGCGAGTAGAAAATTGTAGCAAGGGACTGCAGGCGACAAATGAATAAAATGTTCATCTCCAAGGCAAACTAGCATGCCGCATTAGATGCCGAGATGCAGAGCCAACCGCCACTGTGAAAGAGACCAACTGGAAGCCGAGAATACGTAGTTGAAAATGCTTCCCTCAATGAACAGAGTTGCAACCGCCGTGTCCGTAGATGAATCATTCTATCGCGGATGGGAAGGCAAGTCTGTAACATCATTCGTTTGTCGAGGCAAACATAGTGAGATCGCACCTCTGAATGCACAGGTACTTGACCTACCTAGCTACCTCTACCTACCTAGGTGGTAGGTAAGGTACCTTAGGTAAGGTAGGGTAGGTAGGTACAGGTTAAGTACCTATGTGGCCTAGTGTCATGCAAGCAATTAACGTCGCGCGCCTCGACGCGTCCAAGGCGTGACCCCACGCGTCCCATTTCACCCCTCGAAATCGACCCCTGGCTTTTCCCATTTTCCCATTTGCCCTTGTCGCGACATCCAGAATCCACACTTCACCCTCGCTTGCCTCAACACCATCGCCCCGACAACCACCTTCACCCCTCCAAACCATCCATCACCACCGCCTTGTTCTATCGCCTCCGTTGCGCTGCCGGCTTGCCCTCTCGAATAGCCTCAATACCAGCATCCGCAACCATGGCCTCGAGCGAAGCCGGTTACCCCATGTCCGACAGGGCGACAACCCCCACCGCCAGACGCTATGCCCCGCCCAGTTCTTCGACCGGCGGCCGCCTGCGAGGTCCTCCCTCCGAGATGACGGGCGCGCCGAGTGATGATGAGGGCGACGGGTTCGCCGATGACCAGGTCGTGCGCGGATCGAAGAGGCCACAGGATTCGGCCAACATCCCCAAGGTCGAGGATCGCATTGGTCTCTTGATCCAAGAACAGTTTGGAGATTTCCTCGAAGGGTAAGGCCTCCCTTTTTTTTTTTTCCGTCATGAGCGCTATGCCGCAACGTGCACAAGATTTTATGCTGACGAATGACCCCAGCTTCGTCGAAGAGCGCGATCCCCATGGAGCGCCGCCCTCGAGTGCCGTCACCACCGACAAATACTACGTTGCCCAGATCCACGGCATGCGAACATACCAGCTCTCCACCCTCTACGTCGACTTTAGGCATCTCGGCCAGTGGCAAAACGGCTCCCTCTCCGACGCCGTCGCCACCAACTACTACCGTTTCCTTCCCTTCATCACCGCAGCACTCCACGGTGCTATCGCCAAGCACGAACCCCAGTACTTCCGCGAACATCGTCAGCCCACGGCCTCGAGCAACCAGACGAGCTCAGCTGCGAGCAATGCCGCCTCGGCAAGTCAGTCCGAGCTAGGCAGCAAGACGAGCAACCAGCAGACCGATAAGCTGTTCGCCATCGCCTTCTACAACCTGCCTCTCGTCTCGCGCGTGCGCAGTCTGCGCGCCGCCAACATTGGCCAGCTCCTCTCCATCTCCGGCACCGTCACGCGCACCTCCGAGGTCAGGCCCGAGTTGTCTCTCGGCACCTTCCTCTGCCAGGCCTGCAGGACGGTCATTCCCAACGTCGAGCAGACATTCCGATACACCGAGCCCACGCTGTGTCCCAACCAGACCTGTCAGAACCGCTTCGCATGGCAGCTCGACATCCGCCAGAGCACCTTTATCGATTGGCAAAAAGTGCGCATCCAGGAGAACTCGTCCGAAATTCCTACCGGCAGCATGCCCCGAACCATGGACGTCATCATGCGAGGAGAAATTGTCGACCGCGCCAAGGCAGGCGAGAAGTGCATCTTCACCGGTGCCCTGATCGTCGTCCCTGACGTCAGCCAGCTGAGCATGCCTGGACAGAAGGCCTACTCGATCCGCGACGACAAGAGCGCCGGCAACGGTAACGACGCTGGCGGCGCAGGCGTCTCTGGTCTCAAGTCTCTTGGTGTGCGCGATCTCACATACCGCCTTGCCTTCCTCGCCTGCATGGTTCTGCCAGACAACAGTTCGTCCGGCCGGTCTGCCCACGCGCAGGTGTCGGACATAATGACGGCGCTGACCGACAACACACCCGAATCCGCCATTGATGCGGAGGAGGCGCAGGCTACCGTGCTCGCGACAATGACGCAAGAAGAAATCGCGCAGGTGCGTACCATGGTTCACACAGATCGCATCTACTCGCGGCTCGTCAACTCCATCGCGCCCATGGTCTACGGCCACGAAGTCGTCAAGAAGGTATTCTGCTGCAGCTCTTGTCCGGTCTGCACAAGACGACGGCCGAGGGCATGCAGCTTCGTGGTGACATCAACGTCTGCATTGTCGGTGACCCGTCCACGTCAAAGTCTTCAGTTCCTGAAG
>NW_003315027.1:349454-350057 GCF_000150825.1 Verticillium alfalfae VaMs.102
CATCGCGAAAGCCGGCATCCAGGCGACCCTCAACGCGCGCACCTCGATCCTCGCCGCCGCCAACCCCGTCAGCGGCCGCTACAACCGCAAGACGTCGCTGCGGGCCAACATCAACATGAGCGCGCCCATCATGTCCCGTTTCGATCTCTTCTTCGTCGTGCTCGACGAGTGCTCCGAGGCCGTCGATCGCCACCTCGCCGAGCACATTGTCGCCATCCACCAGCTGCGCGACGAGGCCGTCGAGCCCGAGTACGACACGGAGACGCTGCAGCGCTACATCCGGCTCGCGCGCACGTTCCGCCCCGAGTTCACCGAAGAGGCGCGCGAGACGCTCGTCGAAAAGTACAAGGAGCTCCGTGCCGACGACGCCCAGGGCGGCGTCGGCAAGAACAGCTACCGCATCACGGTCCGCCAGCTCGAGAGCATGATCCGCCTGTCCGAGGCCATTGCCAAGGCGAATTGCGTCAACGAGATTGAGCCGCACATGGTCGTCGAGGCGTACAACCGTGCTGCGGCAGAGCATCATCTCGGTCGAGCACGATGACGTCGAGTTTCAGGACGACGAGGACGTCGACGCGCCGCTCGAGGACGGCGCCACGCTGC
>NW_003315027.1:350157-355266 GCF_000150825.1 Verticillium alfalfae VaMs.102
GCCCCCCCGCGCGCGAGGGCCACGGGCCAGCCGGCGGATGACGAGGACGACGAGGGCGACGGCACCATGGGCGAGACGTCTGGCGAGCCGCAAAAGAAGAAGCAGACGATCACGTACGAAAAGTACATCAGCATGGTCAACCTCTTTGTGCAGCGCGTCAACGACGACGAGGCCGGCGGGGCGGGCGAGGGCGTCGACGGCGATGCCCTCACGCAGTGGTACCTCGAGCAGGCGGAGGACCAGATGGAGGGCGAGGAGGACTACCACCGGGAGAAGGCGCTGGCGGCGCTCGTGCTGAAGAAGATGGTCAAGGAGAACATCCTCATGGCCGTCCGGGGGTCCGGGCTGGCTGAAGACGGCGAGGATGCCGCCACCTCGGGTGACGGGGCGGTCGTCTATGTCCTGCATCCCAACTGCGCGGTGGAGGAGTACTAAGCGGGGGGCTGTATCGTTGTGTCATGAGTATGAGGACGGTTGGATGCATGGGGGGCGTATGGCGTTTGGGAGAGCGCTGTGGCTCGTGGTTTGGGAGATATTGCCCAAGACGATAGAACGAGTGATGAATTGAGAAGAAAGCTTCTTTTAATGATCCCCTCGTGTACATGTACGCCGTACGTTTGATCTGATGAGATACTCAAAAGTCGACCTCATAACGTCTCCATGTCGTGCTGTATTGGCCTGCGAATATTTCTATGATGTAGGCTTCATTTGGCACTCTTGAAACGATGCTATATTGACTACGAAGCGGTGTAGTGTCACAGGCGACCAAGTCAAATTGTGACTTCGAGAGCATTTGGCCGAGTACATGCTTTTCTTGATGCCTTAACCTCAACTGCACTGCCCAGGTGAGTCAGCTTTTCTTGGTTGCTTTGAATGAATTTTCGTATCGACTAGCAAGCGCAGTGCTATCGCAAATACGCAATGTAGTCAATGGGCAACAATATACATCAAACCTGTGACAAGTTGCGAGTCCAGCGCCTGTAGGGTCTCAGTGCAGCACGGCAGGGTTCACTTTGAGTCTGATCACTTGGCGCAAGCAGCTCCGAGTACAAATAAGCAATAATTGTCGTTCCTACCGAAAGTGGACTAAATACGTAGGCCTTCCCGATCACCAAGAGAATGAGCAATGCTTCAAGCTCGAAGGTTATGAAGCAGTAGAGAAGGTTTCCCGAGCGAGGAGGATGAACAGAAAATGCTAGACCAAGGCACCGACCGCAATGCCACGAAGTCATTTTATTCCTCCGCGTCAACTTGTGAATAACAAGCAATCCATCATGCGGTAGAAGGGACGGAAACAACAGCGCAGCCGGAAAAGTGACGCAAATTCCGTATCGCAGGATTCAGAATCAACACCATCTTCAAGGGGGGTATGTACCTACGTAAGTAAGGTAGGTACCTTAGGTATGGCAACTAGGGTTCCATACGTAGTCCCAATACGCCTGTTCTCTCACGCGATATAGAATGAAGGAGAGGGGTATACTATCCGCGGAGGTCATGAGCGACTCTCAGGACCTCAGGAGCACGGTTACGAGGGACAGCACTAGCTACTCGGGACTGCCGCCGTCTTATTCGAATCATAGCTCCGACTTGATGCTCTAGGATCATTCCGCTCGCTTTCTGCGACCTCGGATTTGCTCCGGCCGGGCCAGGTACCTATGGCATCGTAGTCTTTGGCTGGCACGATGACGATGCCACCGCTTAGGTCGTCGAAGTTTGAGTTCCTCTTCAGGCGTACTGATATGTTGCTTTGTCCGCTCCGGTCAGCTCAGCTCCGCCATTTTCAGTTTCGAGCCCGATAGGCGCAAGTCGTCAGTGGATGTGAGAAATTCGCGCGAGCTGGTCATAGGTCCTCGGCGCTGCGTGTAGGAAAGGTAAGCATTGTAGATCCCGATCAAGATAGAAGATGTCGAAGAGACTGCCGTGGTCCAGAACATTGTGGCTGCCTGCGAACAATGCAGGTTAACGTGTCTTGCCAGCCTCGGAGTGTGCTTGTCGGCCACTTGGTTCTCGGACATCAGTATCTGCCAGACCTTCTAGTTATTCTCCAGATCCAGCACTCGAACAAGCCAGTGCTAGCATGGACTCTTGCACACGCTTCCAAAAATGTACACGGGATCCTGCCCCAGCGGGTCATACTAGAACTGATGACTGAAGAACAGCCCAGATACTAGGTTCTTGCTCCTCACCTGTGTGAATTCAGAAGGAAGCTCATCCTCGCCTTGGCTAGAACGCCCGTAAGATCATCTCTATCAAGCTGCATTCGTGCTCCTACTTTACGTGACTACGTCATGCTAAAAATGGTGCTCCTTTTTGCATAATGATGGTAGTAAATCGAACGCGTTATAGACCAAAGTCTACAGGACGAATATACATTCGGAACTTAATAAGCTAGCCAGAAATAGAGAAAATAATGCTCCAGGTTCCGCGCGGTCCAAGGCCGTCTTCATAGTGCAAGTAGTAAGCACAAGATCAAGTATGCCGCTCCTGACGGAGACCAGAGTGGTAGGTATCGATTGTTGATACTAATATGGTCCTCTAACCCGGTGCTGCCAGAGTTGAGCACACTGTTAAGCTCAAGGCCAAGTCATCTTTGGACTTTGATTCTTTGCCACCCTATCTCAGGAAGTAGGCCAGTGCAATTGACTCATCTCAGAGGAGCCCTAGTCGCTCCAGGGACGAGTGAGGCGCGAGTGCACCCAACACTGCCGTCTCTTACGTGGTAGTGCCTACTGTCCACTTCAAGCAAATTCTTCCAATGACGCTGAATCCCCCTTTCCAGAACGTAGATGGCCAAGATGTAACACGGGCCACACCAACCATGAGTTCGTGTGCCGCATTAACCTCGCGACACGAGCCAGACCTGCGAGAAGACAGAGATACAAAGTCGCAAAAGACATGTTCCAGACCAAGGAAGACAAGTCAAAGCCAAGCACACAGCACGCGCTCACGGGCCGAACATCACACGTATCCAAAGAACTGCAGTACAGCTTGTTTCTCCACTAGCCTACTCGGACCAGACCAGTCGGCCACACGCGCAAACCGCTCTCGTTAACTAGCACATCCGCGTCCTCCCGCAGCACGCACCGTTATGCGCCAGGACAGACCTTCACACCCTTCGTCCCTCTTCCATCGCTTCATCCAGCTCATCCATCGTCACAAAAAGCCGTATCCGCCCCCTTTCCACCCCCTGCTCTCCGCTCCCTAATCCTGCGCCGTATGTACCGCAAGCCAGGCCCGCCCCTGTGTAAGACAGGACAGCAGCCACCCGAAAGACAAAATTCAGCATTGCCATCCATCCTTCGCATTGCGTTGCCGTGCGTTGCTACATGTGTGCGCGTGTTGTGGTATCAGGCAGCACGCTGCCCTCGCGGTTTGGTGTTATTGAAAGTGGCGCGCCTCGCTCGTGGTGCCGCAAACGCTGGAATCAAACGAAGAAGAAGAAAAAAGAGGAGAAAAGGAGGCGCGGCCCAGGCGAACGCCCATCGCAAGAAAAGAAGACGATATCCGTTTGGTTTCGCTGTCCCCGCTGACGCGTGCCGCGAGGTGTGACGGGCCTCGTAGCGCATAGGGGCCATACGGGGGGGTCGAAGCGCTCATTCAAAATTGTTACACGACTGTCTTCTCAAACAGTCCATCACATGCGACTCTGGCATGTAAGATCGGAAGTAAAGCGTATGTTGAGTTGAAGGCCATTTGAGCCTCCCAGTCCACGAACCCAGAGCGGGCATCTGTGGTGTTATTGGCAATCAGTCGTTTGATTTCCGCCACGTCGTAGATCCGGGAGCACGGATTCGATTCGTCTCAGTCTCACGTGCTGAAGTGCCCGGGTTCTCGACTACAACCTGCTCTTCCCCGGCTGCCTAGGCCGCGTGAGTGGGAGTGCCGCGTCGGGTCCAGTCTGACCCTCGGCCTCGGTAACCGCCGCGGCCGCCGCGTGTCGCCGTCGGTGGCGGGACATCGCTAGAGGTGCTGTCTCGCGTCTTCAGACCGCCTCCACGGGGCGCCGCTGACGCGCGAGGTCCTCGTCCGGAACCGCGTCGAGGGTTGCTCCGGGAGCGCAGCGCTGGTGCGGGAACCGACTTGAGCGCGTTCATGCCGGGGAGGAAGATATGGTATTCGGGACCTCCCTGTCCCACGTCTTGCGGGATCCAAAACTGAGGCGCAGACGTGATCTCAATAATGTTGAAGCGTCTCGGCGCAGGTCGCTCCGGAGGCGGCGCGGGGTGCCAAGCTGCATCAGGCATCTCCCTCGGCATGCGGATCAGAGGCAGAGAGCCCATCTCCTGCTCCTCGAAGCAGCTCTCCGAGACTGGCTTGGTCGTCAGGAAACGCTGGCTGTCGCGGAACCGCTTCTTGGCAGAGGCGAAGCCCCGAGCAGCATCCTGTGAGGCCTCCCCAATGCTTTGACCGGTGTGCTGGGGAAAGCACACAGTGGCGGGGTGGGACGGCCGAGCTCGTCGAAAGCACTCCTGCTAGCAGGCTCAACAACGGATGCCTTAGGCGGCGAGACGATCGGATGGCGGGCTGAAGGGGCCTTTCGGTCGGAGAAGAGGTCGCGGAACTTGTCACCCCAGACAGTCTGTCCGGCGCTCTTGTGGCTGTGATCTCCCCCACTTGGCCGAGAGTGCGCCCACTCGTTGCTGGGACGCCGAGCGCCTTGGGGAGGGGGAGGGGCTCCATCTCTGTAAGGGGCCGGGTTGGCCCACGAAAACTGTGGTCCTGACCTCGGGCCGTTGTTGGAAGCGGCCGCTGACGGAGGAAGTCGGACGACGGGTTGGGGTCGCGGCAGAGAAACATGGGGGTGCAGCGCATCACCGTCAAATGCGGGATGGCCGAGCATATCGGGGGGTGGGGGCGAGGGCGATGTTGATCGTCCCGGCTCAGCCGGGCCAGCTGACTCGAGTCGGATATCCCTTGTGGGGAAGAAGCGGGAGGTGCGGGACTGCGAGGCAGGCGAGCCACCCGGGAGCAAGGGCGCTGACGGTGTACGGTCTGCATGTGAGGGCTCGCGACGCGAGACAGTGACATCTGCCTGAGGTGCTTGACTGGTGTTTTTGGCCGAGGGTCGCCAATTGTCGACAACTTCTGGTTGAGTATCGGCGTACGTGG
>NW_003315027.1:355538-357922 GCF_000150825.1 Verticillium alfalfae VaMs.102
CGAGGGGGGAAAGCTGCCCCAGGCTGAGAGACCGGGGGGCGATCCGACGGCAGCGTTGAACGTGCCATTGCCGACCCCCGTGTATTGGGAGCCCAAACGCTTCCTGCAGCCTGCGGGGCTGGAGGAGGTCCCCATGTAGCGGTACTGAAGCGTTCAGGTTGAGAAGGCGCAGCGGAACCCCACGATGGGTTGCTGCTGTTATTCGATTTATCTCGGAGCTGAGGAGGGACGAAGTTGTCGCCGGCAGACTTGTTCTCTGCTGCACGCAGATGCGGGGGCACGGAAGCCTTCATAGCGGTTGGCTGTTCAGCGACAGCCTTGGGCGACGTATCGGCGGCAGACTTGTCGATGGTACTGAAAGCCGTGCCAGGCGTCGTCGCTGTAGTAGTGGTAGAAGTGTTGGAGGTTGTTGCGGATTCCTTAGGGTGGGTTGTGGGGTCTGAGCCTCCAGAGCCTTGACGTTGTTGCATATGGGCAGGATGCGCGCCTTCCTCCTTCGAAGCCTCCTTGGCGCTCTTGCGTTCGGGGGCAGGGCCCATGGCGTCGAGTCGAGCTTTGATGCGCTTTTGCTTCTCGGCTTCTTCGCGAGCCTCTTCGTCCCTTCGGCGTTGCCTGGCGAGCTCGAGTCTTTCACGCATAACCTTCTTCTGAATCTCAAGGTCCTCCTCCACCGACCTCTGCGGGGCCGCAGGCTGAGCTGGAACGGCCTGGGCGGGCGCGGGCGAAGCATGAGGCAGGGCTGCGGCATGACCGGTAGGCGGGTGGGCCGAGTCTGGCGAGACAGGACCGTCAATGGAGACGGCGAATGAGGGTCTACGGGCATTCGGTGGCTGGTCATGCATTCGCTGGGAATATGGAACGTTTCCGACGTTGGAGCTACCACGGCGGCGTCCGTAGGATCCCTCCTGGGCTGCGCGGCTGGTCTGGAACGCGGCTGACGGCTCGGGATGGTCATGGTGAGGACGTTGCATCACGGCCGGATGTCGCGCATGCGGGTCGGCGCGGAATGAGCCTCTTCGGTCCCCTACAGGCTCATAGCGGCCAGACTGCGAGTTGTACAGCTCGCGGTTGCCGGCCGCGCCTCCCTCACGCCATGCTGATCTGCTGAAGTCGTCGGCAGCGATTTCTCTCGCGGGCGGGGGAGGTGATATACTGGGCTGTAGGCCATCCCTGGTAGATAGACGGTGGTGATTCGGAGGATGGGTGAATGGTGATTCAGCAGCGGCAGGTGACGACTTTTCGACGGGAGGAAGTTTGGCCCAAGGAGATTTGGCAGGACTCGCGGGCGCCGGCGGCTTCGCGACGAACGTGGGCTTCTCGACAGAACCGGGCTTCAGAATCATGCCCTTGCCAGAGGGAAGTCCGCTAGACTTGGGCAGTGATGTCGCTGTTTCTGTAGGCGCTGGCGACTTGGAGGGCTCGATCAACTGCGCTTTGTCCTTGACGACGGCTGGAACCGGAACAGGCTCTGGGGCCTGCACTGCCTGTTCCTCGGGCTGCGCCGGTAAAGTGACCTTGGTGCCGTCGGTCCAGGTGATGGTATCTGGAGCCAATCGTCGTCGTCATCGTCGATATCGGCCCAGTTGTCTGTCCCTGCGGCGTATCGGGCCCTAGACGGTTCGCGATGTGGACTCCATACTTGACCAACTCTTCATCGGTGAACTTCCTAGGCTCGGGCGGAGGGACAGCTACAGGACGATCAGTTCATGTGTGCTCAAAAAAAAAGATACAGACGTTCTCTGTTGCTGCCGATGAGCTGTGACTCACGTCGATTCTTGTTCCAGACGGCGCTGGCATCAGGGCCGGATGCTGCCTGTCCACCGTTGGAGGAGGAAGAAAACTTGTTGACAGAACCTGCAGCGCCCGACTTGGCGACGAGTCGCGGACGGGATGCCGACAGGGTAGAGGATGAGGAGGGCGCAGCGCTGAGGCCCGAGGCCGCGTTTGTCTTGTCGCTGGGTTTCGCGGCGGGGTTGGAAGGCGCGCTCTTGGAGGCGGCGAGAAACTTCTTGTTCACAGAGACGGCCTTGAAGGTGGCGGGTTTCTTGACGGTAGACGAGCTGCGCAGGTGGCCCTTGTCGCCATCGGTGCTCTTGGTCGCAGAGGCCGAGTCGCCGCGGGACGCCTCCGTGTCGGAGCCTCCGCTGACACTAACATCTGCCGAGTTGATGTGGTCTTCGACGCTGGTGATGTGCTTGTTCTCAATCTCTTCGATGGCAGGGCTGCCGTTCAGATATGCGCGGTCCAGGACGGCATCGTGGGAGTCGGTCTCGTCGTTGGTGTTCTGCTGGGATGGGGAGGTCATGGTCGAGTGGCCTGGTCGTCGGTGTGGTTGCTGGTTCGGTGACGTGGTCATATGCGGGAAGACCGAAACGTCGCATGAG
>NW_003315027.1:358362-360136 GCF_000150825.1 Verticillium alfalfae VaMs.102
GCAGCCCCCAGCTGTTGGTCGTACTGTGCATTTCCGTCATCGCACTGTAGCTGCATCAGCTGTTTTCGCCTGTTCGAAAGGGACTGGCTTGCTCCCTCCGCTCGTAGGCGCCTGATACAACCCACCACCATATCCTCATGTTACACCAGACATTCTTGTTGCTGGAGCTCGCAAGTGAAAATCTCATTCAGCCATGGAAGTTTGCCTTGCAAGAAAAATCAAAATACGCTTCAATCGCCTGTCCATGAAACTTGCTGGTTGTGGTATCATGCAGAACAGTCCATGTTTGACAAATCTACGAGCAGCAAGTGATGTGCTTTGGGAGCGAGCACTGGCGATTCTTCTGTCACATTCTCAAACTGATCTGGTGCTCACCTCCATCAAGCCATGTGCTGCACGGCCCAGGCGGGCAAAACTTAAACCAACCCGAGCCAATACTCGACCTACACGTCACGAAAAACATATTTACATCACCGGTGTTGACAGTGAGTGAGCACTAGCTCAGTACACCCCTCGAACACGCCAGCCATAGCTGCAGGGGCCGCAATCTTCAACATCGATACATTCCGGCAGCTCAACTTGACAAAGGGGATCAGGTCCAGTTGAACAACGTCTAATTCTTATGTACACGTCCGCCAGCCATTGCTAGAAGAACCAAGCCGCAGCTCATCCAGCCCACACTTTAGTGAGCGTTGTTCTTGTGGTGACCTGTCTCGCTGTCAGTCTCCGTCTCGTCTCTGTCTGGATACGCTGTAGCACTCACGGAGGTGGAAGTAGTAGTTCTGGGCATAGCCGAGGACGAGGAGGACGGCAATGGCGTGGATGATGGCTGTACACAACTGTCAGCACTGGTCTCAACCTGTCGTTTCTTCTGGTCTCTCAATAGGCACGTACGCTTCGCCGACGCGTTCTTGCCGTCGAAGTGCTTGGCCTGGTAGCGGCCGAGGATGCCCTTGGCCTGGACCTGGGGGGCAGGGCCCTGGGGGAGCCTCTCGTAGAACTTGACAACGTTGGCCATCTTGACGGCGTTGGGGTTGGCACCGAGAGCCTGCGTGATTCACTTCGTCAGCCAGCTTTTCCTTCCAGTCGGTTATTCCCTTTCCATATCGTCGAGTTCTGGGGTTGTCGTCGCATGCTGTTGTCGTCGCGGGTGATGCCGAGCAAACCCTTCCCTAGCTCCGAGTCGCCCGGCCGTCACCGCGGCGCATCCGTTGAATCCATCGCCTCGTCCATCGCATCGTCCGCCGCATCAATCGAGGGTTCGGAAGCATACCTTGGGGGAGGCAATCTGCAAAATTCGGCACCGTTAGCAAAAGCTGCACCACGGGGTGATCCCGGGATCGGGGAGGGACGGAGTCTGGCGGTCGGGCGTACCTTGGGGGGGATGAGGGTCGAGAGACCACGGCGCGCGATGTAGCTCATGATGGCGGCTGGAAGAACGACGAGCGGAGGGGTATCGAATTAGGAGGAGTTGCGCAGAGCAAGCCAATTGAGCGGATCCAATTGGACTTTATCGTGACGTTGAGGGTGCTGATGTTCAATCGGGTCGTTTGCCTGGGTCGAGGATTGCCGCGGGAAGGAAAAGCGCTCGCTTGCCCGGGACAACGTTGATGCGGCCGCCCAATCAGCGCCCACCAATTCCTGGTTTGCCCTTCGACTGCAGCAACGTCAAGTCAATTGAGGAACTTCGAGCGCCCGCCACGACGACACGACTTGATTCGACTCGATCCAACCCCTCAATCGACCCCATTCGAGAGGACGTCCCGCCAGTGGG
>NW_003315027.1:361068-375016 GCF_000150825.1 Verticillium alfalfae VaMs.102
TTCAGACCTTGCGGCTGAACCACGTATTCAAGAAGAAGCAGGCGGAGTTAGCGATACAGACGATTGGCGATGGATTGGGCACAGACGGCAACAGGCGGCAGCGCGTCACGAGATGAAGGTTACTGTCTTGAATGCCTAGGAAGCTGCTCTAGTACAGCGATTGGATTCATTTTACACGCAAGGCCCCAAAACAAGCAGCATCACAACAATGGTTCGCCACAGATATCTTGTGTCAAAAGTAGTTGATTTGGTATCATTGATGATAGAGTGTATCGAGCTCTGTCAAGTCTAATTCGCTCCATTCCGCCAAGTCCTCAGGACGTTTGCACAATTACTTGGGGGCTGGCAACGTCGGTTCCCGCAATGTGGGATGACCCCTAGCATGCAAAGGTTTGACTCTTTAGGTGATGAGCATAGACTCGTGTCCCTCATCAGGGCGGTTCAGGCCGATGTCCAACCTCTCAGGGAGGGACTTCTTGCTGGCACGGGCAGTCTGCTCCGCCCAGGCTCTCATCCTCACGAGCTCGCGAATGGACGCTTCTCGACGCTCAGACATGCGCTGAAGAACAGCCTTGTTGACGTTGTCCGCGACTTCCCTCCTCAGATCAGGATGAAGGATGGCGGCTTGCTGGGGCTCCAGGCTAGTACGCGGCACTACTAGCAAGGCCATGGTCTCTTCGAGATCGTTGAGAAATCGAGGATCAGTCACAGCACGAGGGGCCAGATGGGTCTGGGCGAACTCGAGCGTAGCAATTTCGTCCGACGATGCGGTGGAGGAGCGGATGCGCTCAACCAACTGCAGACGTAACAGCGCGAAGTGCAGGGTAGGGTCGCGATCCAGTATCTGACGAATTTGTTAGATCCAGTCCTCTCAGCGGGTACTTAAAAACGAAGAAATGAGGTGTTTGCTCAGTAAAAAGTGGTTGTTTCTCATCACGATCCGAAGATCATATGAGTGGTGCATGTAAAACTCGTGTTCTAATCATAGCAAGACAGAGGAAAGGAGGAGAGCGTCTTACCTCAGGATCGAGATCATTCAAGGCCTCTATCGCTGACTGCACGCTACCGATATGGATAGAGTGCTGGATCTGCTGTCGCAGTTGGATCGTGTCGTCGGCCTGATGTGGCTGGAGATTGGCCTCCTTGCTGAACTTTGCCGCAGCATTAGGGTAGCCTTCCATCATCAGGTAATCGAAGATGAGTGAGTTAATGTCGCTGGGGAAAGCCAAGTCAGCATGATGTTGAAACCAGTTACGTGTCGTAGAGGCATGAGACGAGACAAAATAGGTTCAGGCAAAATTTATATCGACTTTCTCCGCACGGAATTGCTAGGAGAGATTCCCATTGTGATAGTTGTTCATCATTTTGGTGTTGGTGGTGGATGGGGAAGGCTGGAGCAGAAGAGGAGAGGGCACAAACCTCTTAGGCGACTTCACGTCATCGACGCGCTCCTCAAACGAGTGCTTCATTGGCGTAGCTGTTGACGCTGACGAAGTCTGAAGAACGGACGTCTTAGCAAATGCCGAGGCATCGCCCATGATGTCAAAGCTGACGAACCATGATTCTCTGGCGCGTCTCGCGAACGAGACTGGCAGCTGCTCTGTTCCAAGCAGCGACGGAGACGGGATCGTTGGGATCTGGCAGTCCAGACATGCGGTGGGAGGTGTGGGGTCTGGGTAGGGTGAGTTGGTTCTAGGAGCAGTCGTGATCGAGGAGATTCTGACGCCGAAGAAGTGACAGCTAGGGGGGTTTGAGGTGGAACATTTGGGCCCAGGCTGTTCGATGGCGAAAGCAGGCTGGGACAGAAGAATGAAGGCGAAGGTGAAGACGAAATGGGAGTGAGGAAAGGAATGCAAAACGGGTGCAACGTAGGCTTTATTTGAAAGCAGGTGCAGGGCCTGGTGTGGATTTCCCGGCACGAGGCTGCCAATCAGAGCGTGTCCGGGCTTGACCTAACGCAGAATGGGGCTTCTGCTTTCGTTGGCGACGGCGGCCTGCACTTCTTTGCCCTGACCAGCTCGTGCCGTGTCGCTGAGCGAAGGACGGCTGAAGGCTACCACCTGCCTGAAAGCGCTAGGAGCGCCAAAAGCGCCCTGTAAATACAGTGTGAGAGGTGATGATCCTGCCTCCATGTGACGGGGAGTGGCCTCACGCGACCTGCAGCTCTGCGTCTTCAACCCATTGATGTCGACCAAGAACCTCTCTCCTCTCTGTTCAATGTTCTCCTCCAAGTAGGCAACAGTCTCCAGCTCTTGAAGCTCTCTTTCTCTGTCTACCAGACCATCTTCGCAGGCATAGCCTGTGCCGAGCTTTTCCCCCGTTTCAGCGGTCTAGACTCCACAAAGCTATCTTGACAGGGCTTTCTTATCTGTTTATCACCCTCCCACTCCTCTTCTGGGCCTCAATTGTCAGAATCTGAACTTCGGAGGGCGCCCGATGACGGGTACCGAAGCGCTGCATCTGCATCTGTGCTTTGTGTTCAAGAGCTTACGTCTCGCCGGCTGTTTGAGTCCACGTCTTCGCACTGACAAATCTTGTCGGCTTCTGTTCTCGAATCACGCCGTGTGGCCATCCAGCCTACCTTATCTTCAGCCACCGATCCAACTACCCCGCGGCTTCTCACTCGCTGATCTGTCTGTGATCTGGGAGACACAACTGCCAGCCTACCATGGCCGCCAACGAATCTCATGTCACGGTGCAGAAACGCCTTCATTATGCACCTCCCTGGGCCGATGTGTCTATCATTGGCATTGCAGGCTCGTCGGGCTCTGGCAAGTCGACGCTGGCGCATGCCTTTTGCAAGAAGCTGAACCTGCCGTGGGTCGTCATCTTGTCCATGGTAAGCGTTCACCTGAGTCGAGTGGCTGAGAGGATCGGTCTTGTCTAACATGAGAAGGATTCCTTCTATAACCCTTTGACGCCGGAGCAATCCAAGAAAGCGTTCAACAACGACTTCGACTTCGACTCCCCAGAGGTAGATCCATCCGCCTAACTTCCCAAGTGAAGAATTGTGTGCTTAATAATAGTGTGTAGGCTATCGACTTTGATGTCTTGACGCAGTGTCTTCGAGACCTCAAGGCTGGGTGCGTATCGCTCAATGTTTCCTTGCATAAGACAAGATGCAGCATGCCTAGGCCACTGACTAATGATGAACAGTAAGAGGGCAGAGATTCCTGTCTACTCTTTCGCCAAGCACCAGCGTCTGGACCATTCTACCACGATTTATTCACCACATGTTTTGATCCTCGAGGGCATCTTTGCCCTGTACGACCAACGTATTTTGGACCTACTGGACATGAAGGCATTGCCACCCTACTACGTTAGGCCAAAGACTGGTGCTGACGGTTCCAGATTTTCTGCGAGGCCGATCCCGACACATGCCTCTCTAGACGAGGTATGAACCTTAGGCTCCACTGCCATGACACCTGCTTATACCCTACAGTTCTTCGCGATGTCAGGGAACGCGATCGTGACGTCGAGGGTATCATGAAGCAGTGGTTTGGATTCGTCAAGCCCAATTTCGAGAAGGTAGGAATCTCAGCTCACTGCATGAAGGGCTGCTGATTGGGCGTAGTATGTCGAGCCGCAACGCAAGGTGGCTGGTAAGTCGCATCACGTTCCAGGGGTCTTCTACACCGATTAACCGGAAGTAGATGTCATCGTTCCTCGTGGTATTGAGAACCACGTTGCTATGAGTAAGCTTGCCCGCCGATGACCACGCCATGCGTGGCGAAACTGACATTCATCAGCCATGGTGGTTCAGTACATTGAGCGAAAGCTGCTTGAAAAGTCAACGCATCACCGTGCCGCCTTGACTCAACTCGAGATCGACGCAGCTGCAGAGCCGCTGTCTGACAAGGTCTTCATCCTTGATCAGACGCCACAGTTGCGGGGCATGAACACGATTCTCCAAGACATTGATACCTCTGCCGAGGATTTCATCTTTTACTTCGACAGGCTGGCCTGTCTCCTGGTTGAGAAGTACGCCGCTGCCTACCTTCACCATACCCGAAAGTAAAGACTGACGATATCAGGGCACTCAACAATGTCCGATTCAAGGAGTACGACGCAGAGACGCCCGCGGGCTACAAGTACAAGGGTCTCCAGGCCAAGGGTGAGGTTACGGCAGTGCTCGTGCTCCGTGGCGGCGCCGCGTTTGAGACGGCACTGCATAGACTGATCCCCGACTGCCGCACCGGGCGTATCCTCGTCCAGTCGAACGTGCGAACTGGCGAGCCAGAGCTGCACTACCTGAAGCTTCCTAGCCAAATCGAGAAGAGCGAAAGTGTGCTCTTGATCGACACACAGATGGCCAGCGGCGGTGCGGCGCTGATGGCCGTGCAGGTACTCGTTGACCACGGCGTTGCGCAAGAGAACATCGTGCTAGCGTGCTATCATGCTGGCAAGCTAGGCGTGCACCGGTTGACCAAAGTCTTCCCCGGTATATCTGTCGTGCTGTGTAACATGCTGCCCGACAGTGAGAACCGTTGGGTGGAGAAGAGGTACTTCCGGTGCTAATTGACGACTGAATGAGGATGGGTTGAGCAATGGGAAATGAGCAGGGCGAAGGATTAACTAGGTCGCCTGGCATGAGAGAAATAATTTTCATGCCAGCCATTTTTGCGTGATTCCTGATCTTTGTGTCGATCTCAGCTTGCTGCTTCGCTGTGAACCAGCGCCTCACAGCGAGGACCCTTGAGCATCAGAGATGCAATTCAGCAATAGCCACCGCTTGCAGTCAAAACTCGTTGTAAACCAAGGCCGGAACGTCTGAGATTTGTGCGACTTTGGACAATAGCTTGGGCCTAACCGTATCTCCTGATCTCTGTTCAGCTCCAAGATTCTTTGGACGACCACCGTAGCCCTCGGGCGAAATTTGGGTCTTGGAGTCACGGTCGACTTCATCACAGTTCTGATGGCTAAGCCTGGTCCGTCTGAAGGATGTCCTTCGAGGCTCGTAAATACCTGGTCGTACGAAATACGAACTTCAGCCTCGCGTCAACAACAAGGTTTTTTTTACGGATAATCGTAAGTCTGCTGGTCTATTGACTGGCTCCCTCGTACCTCCACGCGCCGGGCTGAAGCTTCCCTTCTCCAGCGTGTCAACCTTCAGTCACTGATGTGTTTGTCGTTGTTCTCCAGAAGGTCCAAGAGGCACTCTAGAACCTTCCTGTTGCGACCTGTCAGAATTGCCGACGAGCGCAAACATGGCTCAGCATTGCATTAGGAGCATATACACTCCGTCTTCGCTGGATGAGAGATCAGAGTACAATTGGGCTAGATATCTTGGGCCCGCATGAGTGGTACGGCGATCATGAGTTCATTCAGGGATACTAATGTTTCGCCGCACAAACTTCACTTCGACTTCGCTGGATGTATTTACTTGAACCCTGAATGCTCGACATTGTGGGTGTGGGTGCAGATAATATGGCGCAATGTAGTGGTGGGCGACAAAGTTATCTTGTCCTAACTTAAGCATATCATTATCATATTTGAGTAAAGTTCATCTACTATCCTCCGATTGGGGGAGATGTGAGACACTTATTCAGAATGTGGCCTATAGGAAAAGGCTCCTGCAAAGTCACCAAGTCCTCACGGCCTAGACGGCTCCTGAGTGGTTGTTCGTTCGTTCAGACAACCAGGTTCAAAATTTCTCAAATTCATGAACAAAGTCATTTCAACGCTGTATTTTCCTACAGCAGAGAGTTTTAAATTTTATTATATCGAGTACATAGTCAAAAAGGTCTGAGACCATTTGTAGACTTTGACCTGTAATCTTATAAAGCTCTGACCGTGCCGATACCTTGTACAAAATATCCAATTGACAGCTTCACTGAAATGCATATCGGCCGGTAAATGAGAAAGATGTCAGAGGTATGGTGTGACAAGTCTTCACAGCACGTGGTTATCTCCAGAGAGATGCTACTCTGGAGGGTAGGAAGTTGTAGCGTGCGAACATGGTCGGTTCGTAATTCATGCCCAGCATCATCCTGAAGCTTGTGATGACCAGCTGCTAACATCATTGAATCCTCTTGACGAGGGAAGCCGGTCCAGATCACTTCTCGAATCATGAGACAAAGTGTGTCATCCTGTCAATTGGCTGGGAGATACTTTGTCTATGTGGACTCTGTGTAGGGATGTTGGTGAGCTCTGATCGGAAAGCTGTCTTTGTGGTCTGCGTGGTTTTAGCTCAGAGATGACCTCATCAACGGAACGAGCGACCTGACGGCGAAAGGAGCCCTCGGCTGTAGCCTTTCGAGCTCGGTCTAGAAAACACGATGTGTCTGACATGATCAATTGGCTCGCACGTCGGTCTCTCGGTACGCTGCTCGGCCGTGAAGACGGAGGTCGGCAGGCCGGCACCTTCAGTCCGGGAAGACCGGCGTCATGTGGAGCTACTAAAGCAAGTTGTTCGTAAAGCTGGTGTTATCCAAGCGCGGCCGCCCCATTTCTTTTGGCCGAGGCCTTGTGCATGCATGCCCAATGATGTTTTCTCCGGAGAAATCAAATAAACAAAATCAAAGATACCTCATTAAGAACCCAAGGCCCTGCGAAGGCTATGGATGAAGTCACTTAAGTGTCAAGTACCGGAGCCATTGGGGTTGAGATGCAAAGCTCGAGCATCGACTGTTGCATGCTTGGCCTCTCCTGATTTTGCGGCGGCTAGTGCCTGTGCTTCCACTCTGAGTGTGCGGCGAGGTAGCGCCGTGCTGCGGGTCAATGACGTCTGGAGAGCAGGGATTGGAGCTCTGGCTGGGTCCTGGCTGGGTCAATGATAGCGGCCATCATCACCACCACACTAGCCTGTAGCAGCCAGCACCGACTCGATCGACCAACCACCATTCCGCTCGTCTCCTGCCACAAGCTGAGGTAGCTCCGACTTCTTTTCCCTCTCAATCACCTCGAAGCGATTTTTCTTTTGCAACCCAGTCGTAGCCTGCTACAGCGCTCTCAATCCCCGAAGCGCGCAGTTCTAATCTCCTCGACACACGCTCGTTCACTTGCTCTGCTGATGGACTGACACCTTCCCACCGCGAGAACCGACAACCCAACCACCACCTCATAGAATGCGCCCCGCCACGGCGACAGCGGCGCCTGTCCGCCTGGCACGCGCAACACGACAGTATCGAGGCATCACAGGACCGCACTGCCTCGCTGGCCGATCGCAACCTTTGACTACTCTGCAATCAAGATCATACGCGAATGTCCCCCCGCGGTCCCAAGCCCGAACCTCCCTGACGCCGTTCTTCTTCGACGCCCACAAGGCCCCCAAGGCTTCTGTCCGGCCCATATCCGGAAAGCCTCTACCCCAGGTCAAGTCAAGGGCCTGGAACTTTGCCTATCGGGCGGCAGCCTGGGTTTGGTATCTCTGTTGCCTTTGTCGGCGTTAGCGTCGTCGGCTTCTTCATTTACGATGCCTCGACATACAAGGAACATACGACCGGCATGGACATCACCGTCTCGCAGATGGCCTTGAACCCCCGAATTGGCGGGCCCAAAGAACCTGCCAATCGCCGAAGTCTTCATCGACGACTCTGACCATGAGACGAAGCAGAATCAGAAGGACAAGCCCAAGCTCGTCATCCTCGGTGGCGGATGGGGTGGCGTTGCCATGCTCAAGGCGCTGCACCCCGATGACTACCACGTGACGGTCATCTCGCCCAAGAACTACTTTCTTTTCACGCCCATGCTGCCCTCCGCCACTGTCGGCACCCTGGAGCTCCGCTCTCTCGTTGAGCCTATCCGCAGAGTTCTCGCCCGTGTCAATGGACACTTTGTTCGCGCCAAGGCGGAGAACGTCGAGTTCTCCCACAAGCTCGTCGAGGTGTCTCAAGAGGACAAGCAAGGGAACGTGACGAGATTCTACGTTCCATACGACAAGCTTGTCATTGCCGTGGGTTCAACGACGAACCCCCACGGTGTCAAGGGACTGGAGAACGCCCACTTTCTCAAGGACATCAACGATGCGCGGTTGATCCGCAACTCGATCATCCGCAACCTCGAAAAGTCTTGCCTACCGACAACCACCGATGAGGAGCGCAAACGCCTCCTATCTTTCGTCGTCAGCGGCGGCGGCCCCACGGGTGTCGAGTTCGCGGCTGAGCTCTTCGACCTTTTGAACGAGGACCTGACGGAGAACTTCCCTCGCCTCCTGCGCAACCAAATCTCGGTGCACCTGATCCAGAGCCGTAGTCACATCCTCAACACCTATGACGAGGCAGTCTCCAAGTATGCCGAAGCTCGTTTTGCACGCGACCAGGTTGACGTACAAATCAACTCTCGCGTTCAGGAGGTCCAGCCCGACAAAATCATCTACACACAGCGACAGGATGACGGTAGCATCGTCACGAAAGAGATCCCCATGGGCTTCTGCCTCTGGTCCACTGGTGTTTCTCAGACGGAATTCTGCAAACGTCTCTCGGAAAAGCTAGGCAGCATGCAGACGAACCGGCATGCCCTCGAGACGGACACCCATCTTCGCCTCAACGGTGCGCCCCTGGGCGATGTCTATGCCATTGGCGATTGCTCTACGGTCCAGAACAACGTTGCCGATCATATCGTGACATTCCTCCGTAACCTTGCATGGAAGCGCGGCAAGGACCCCGAGACCCTTGAACTGCATTTCAGCGACTGGCGTGACGTCGCCTCTGACATTAAGAAGCGATTCCCACAAGCTATTGGCCACCTGAAGCGCGTTGACAAGCTGTTTGCTCAGTTTGACAAGGATCAGTCCGGTACCCTCGACTTTGGCGAACTTCGGGAGCTGCTGAAGCAGATTGACTCCAAGCTCACCAGTTTGCCCGCAACGGCTCAGCGTGCTCACCAACAAGGCCAGTATCTTGCGCACAAGTTCAACAAGATGGCACGCACAGCCGACGCGCTGAGGCAGAACGAGATCCAGGACGGCGACATTGACACTGTTGTCTACAGGGCGTTTGAGTACCACCACCTCGGCAGCCTGGCCTATATCGGCAACTCGGCCGTGTTCGATCTCGGCCAGGGCTGGAATATTACGGGCGGATTGTGGGCTGTGTACGCCTGGCGTTCGGTGTATTTCGCGCAGAGCGTGAGTTTCCGCACGAGGATGCTGCTGGCAATGGACTGGGCGAAGCGGGGTTTGTTCGGCAGAGGTACGTTGCGTCGCTCAGGATTGACGGCCTTTACTAACGAGTCACAGATTTGGTTGCGTATTAGAAGCGTTTTCAAGGAGCATTATGTGCGATAGTTTCTGATTTCATGGACAGGAGGACCGGGACACATGTCAAATAGGTCATTACAGCCAGCCCGGCTTATGTATTCACGCTGCGTTATGAAGCGACGTCCTTGTTCCCCTGCATCTATAACCTGAAATCCTTGTACGACCACTTCTCCGAGTACTTGACCTTTGGCGCCTTGTGGAAGGCGATCCTCCTGCGGCTCTCGACCTTGCCACGCACCAGCAAGCTCCTGTACCTGTCCTTGAGCAGGTTACCTTCGGGCCGCAGCCTGCGGAGCGAGTCCTGCAGCTCATCCGGAAGAACGAGCTCGAGGTCACCCTCGGGCAGCTTGCTCTTGCCGAGCTTCTTCCTCCGCAGCGCGACCTCGCCGGCGCCGTCGTCCTCCTCCTCCGAAGAGTCGACTTCGGCCTGTTGCGCAACCAGGGCCTGCACAAAGGCGTCGCGCTCGGCAATCTCGGACGCAATCTCCCTGATGCGTTTCGTCTGCTCGTCGCGGGCTTTGATCTTGGACTCGTGCTTCTTCAGACCCTCCTCGGCCTTGCGGCGCTTGATTCTGTTGCGCTGGACCGTTGTCTTGCGCTTGCGCGGCTTGCTCGCCGCCGATACACCCTCGGCATCCGACCCCTCAGCATCCGTCTCGAAGCCCTCCCAGGCCGAATCCTCGTCCCACTCGGAGAGGTTGGCGCGCGCCTCGGCGGCGTCGGCCTCGGCAGCGGACCGGGCAATAGCCTCCTCGCGCAGGCGCGTCTCCTCCTCCTTGGCGAGGCGCTTCTTCTCGACCTCGACGGCCTTGGCCGACTCGACCTCGAGGCGGGCGGCGTAGTCCTCGAAGAGGGGGTTGTAACTGTGGCCGCCCTTGGGCTTGGCCACGGCGCGGACCGTCTTGCCCGACGCCGCGAGCGAGACGGGCTTGTGGCGCAGCGTGCGCGGGGGCTTGGGCATTTCCTTCTCGGGGATAAAGTTGTCCTCGGCCCGCTCGACGACGGGCTTCTCGACGGGCGGCGGCGCCGCCCAGACGTCGTAGGTCGCGGGCTGACGTCGATGTCGAGGGCGCCTGGCCGTCGGCGACGCGGCGCAGGCGCGCGAGCTCGGCGGCCGACACCCAGTCTTGCGGGCGCGCTTCGTCGGGAGCAGGCCGTCCGAGGTCTTGGGGGCGGGCCGCTTGCGCAGGGACACGGCGGGGACGGCGGAGCGTTGGGCGATGATCTCGTCGGCGCGCAGCGTCTTGGTCACGCGCTGCTTCTTCTTGGGGTCCGTCTCGCCGACGGTGTCGATGGCGAAGAGGTCGGCTGAGTCCTTCTCGGCGGCGACACCACTGGTTTTCTGTTAGCCGGGCGGGGCTTCATGTGGAAGTATGGCCCAGGCAACGGGCCGGGGAGAATTGGGCCCTCTCTCTTACCCTCGGATGATTTCGTCGTTGAGGGCGTTGAGGCCTTGCTCAACTTCGGTGAGGTCGACATTTTTCCTCCATGCCTTCTTGCCTTTCCTTGACGGTTGCTTGTGCTGTTGGGGCGCTTCGGTCGACCCCGAGAGGGGTTTGAGAACGGGCATCGTGGTGGTTTGGTGATGGTGGAGAGACAAAAGCTGGCAATGGCGAACTTTTGCTGGCTGCAGATAAGACGAAAGGCAGTTTTAGTTCTGCATGTACACCAAAATCGTCGGTCTGCCACCTGCTTCAGGGTCGGCGGGGATTCTGGATTTTTTTCCATGGGCCAATCTAATCGGCACGTGAGCGGAATGTGGAGCCATCGAGTAAACTTCCCCCAGTCGATTTTAGAGTGGGAACAATGCCTTATCTTATCGACGTGCATCTCCACCAATCGCTCGGAATGACCGCCGCCAAGGTCGAGAGGCACGAGAATGGAAAGCTCCAGACCTGCAGACCTCCTTTCCCCTTGCAACCCGCAGCGCCCTCACCCAAGCTGTTCTCGAGACGCCTCCCCCCCGACTTTGACGGCATCACGCGTGCGAACGACTGTCATAATCGACACTTTTCGTTGAACGCCGCTGCGACTTTTGCGAACCGACAAGAACCGTCCGCGCCGTGTCGCCCCCCCTCTCTCCCCTCCTTCGAACCCTATCCACCGCCCCTCCCCCATACCGAGGCTAAGAGGACAGCAACACCGGCACGATGGCGTCCGGATCCTACAACAACCCGCTCAAGAAGTTCAAGTACGAATTGTCGTGACGAGATGATGGTCGGCAGCGGCTGACACTACACAGGCTCGTCTTCTTGGGTGAGCAGAGCGTCGGCAAGACGTCACTCATTACACGGTTCATGTATGATTCATTCGACAACATGTACCAGGCGACAATCGGCATCGATTTCCTCTCCAAGGCATGCCAACTCGAGAACTGTATCAATGGACCGAGCTGACCGGCTGTAGACGATGTACCTCGAGGACCGCACCGTTCGCCTGCAACTGTGGGATACCGCCGGCCAGGAGCGATTCAGGAGTCTGATTCCCTCCTATATTCGAGACTCTAGCGTTGCCGTGGTTGTCTACGATATCTCGAGTACGTCAAACCCAGACTTGGGACAGCCTCCGCGGTACCCTCCTTTCCGACGCACCTTCAAGGACTAATCTGTGCAGACGCGAAATCGTTCCAGAACACCAAAAAGTGGATAGACGACGTGCGCGCCGAGCGCGGAAACGACGTCATCATCGTGCTTGTCGGCAACAAGACGGACTTGAACGAGAAGCGCGAGGTCACGACGCAGCAGGGCGAGGACGAGGCCAAGAAGAACAACCTCATGTTCGTCGAGACGAGCGCGAAGCTCGGCCACAACGTCAAGACGCTTTTCAAGAGGATAGCCCAGGCGCTGCCGGGCATGGAGGGCTCCGACACGGCCGCCCAGGCTGCTAACCAGAGTATGTCCCGCCACTTCAGAGATTCCGTTTCGAGTCCCTACTGACTGTTCTGCGCCACAGTGATCGACGTCAAGACCAACACGCAGCAGTCCTCGCAGGAGGGGTGCGCGTGCTGAGCGGCCAGTGTGGGCCGCCCCTGTCCCTCTCCTTTGGGACTACGAGATGCAACGCTGTGATGAACGGGCCGCCGGGGCAGGATATCTATCTTAAGCATAGCGTGCAAATGAGGCTGCTTTCATCGGTTCAGTTTGTATCATATTTGGCAGACCATGCTCACGATCGTTCGTACATACAGTACCTCCTACCTTATTTTAATCAGTTTGAGTCGAGTTGAGTCCGGGTCCTTGTGATCTGCCATGTTTCCACCCACCTACCGGCCGGATATGCACCAGGGCCGGTCGAGGGCAGGGCGCCGGCGACGGTCCTAGGTCTACGATCAATGCTGGCGCACGGGGTTTCTACTCGATCTGTTGCATATCATCTCTAGACAAGACTTCCTTTATCTTTTGACTTGATCTTTTGAATTGAGATGCCCTTGTGTAACAGCTTTGAACATCTGCCCTGAGAGATTTGAGTAAAGCCCCTCGAATTCGGTACTTGGGCATCTATAGCAGGTGACATGAAATGATTGGAACACCCGCTTTGGCCAAAGAACATCCAACAGCGTACTGCTTGTCGTGAGCTCATCACTCAGAAAACGGACAATAGCCCACAAACCTACAACATAGACGACCAGGTTTCTCCTCGTCGGGCATCTGGTGGTGCCCGGCTCCAGCGGTCTCATGCAGGCTGCCGGTCGCGTGACAGTCCGAGGCAGCCGGCGACCTGCCCCCCATTGTGGACCGGTTATGTCATGGGCTTGGACCCTGCGTTCGCTTTCGCTCAGCCAGCAGCCTACCAGCGGCTGACCAGCGACCAGCCGGCACCCAGCCAGGATTGCTCCTTCGCCTTGGGCCTAATTACCGAGAGATCCGCTTCGACCGCCAAACCATCATCGTTTTCTCCTGGCAGCTTTCTTGATTTGCCATTTGCACCAACACATCTGCGATACCACCAGCGACATCATCTGCGACACAACCTACGCGCCCTGGTCGACACTGCAATATTTCTTAGACGCGACACGAAAAAACGACTCTACAGATCATGGCGCTCAACGCATGGGGGTGGCTGCCTAGGCCTAAGGTACGGTTCCCTCTCGTCGTGCCGCCGTCTCACGTCGCGTCTTTCAAAGCCATTCTCTAACGATGTCCCAGACCTTCCTCGGCCTCATCAGCTTGCAAAATGGCACCGAAATGATCACCCTGACGCTCATCTTCAACAAGCTCACGGGTTTCTACGGCCTGCTCGCCATCCTCACGGGATACTCTCTGTCGCTCCTCCAGCTCTCCATGTACATCTACTCCCTCGGCGTCCTCCTCGTCACGGCCGCTCTGCTGCCACACATCCGCAAGCAGACGCCCTTTGAATGTCTAGCCCTCGCCTGGCTCTATATCATCGACACGGTCCTCAACGCAGCGTACACCACGGCTTTTGCCTTGTCATGGTTCGCCCACTCAACCGCGCTCGAGCGCCACCCCTCCCCGGCCGATGGCTCCTCCATCTCGGTCAACTCCGCCGTCCCCGACGCGACCCTCGCCACTGGTACCCCCGTCGTACCTGATGTGCCCGGCTCGACCAAGCACATCGGTCCTGAGGAGTCGTGGACGAGCCTCGGCCTCGTCATTGGCTTCACCGTCGTGCGCGTCTACCTCGCACTCGTCGTCATGGCGTTCGCCCAGAAGGTCCTGCAGCGCGTCGGCGAGAGCGGCTGGGTGCCTGAGAACCGCAAGGTCGACGCCGAGGACCTCTTCGCGCGCG
>NW_003315027.1:375356-377907 GCF_000150825.1 Verticillium alfalfae VaMs.102
GTCATGCTGGTCGGACGGCACTTGACCACGGGCGTCTCGGCATATGGCCGGGGATTGAAGCGGCCAAAGGGACGAGGTGGTCGGCGGTGACGCCACCGGCTCAAATCCCGTGGCGGGTATATGATGAACGCATTACACTGGGGCATTACATAGGAATTAATAAGTAATTTGGACACTGCAGAAACCCCAAGACATGTGACCCGAGCGCGAGTTGATGGAAGGCAGCGGTGGTGGTGTGTACGACAAGCTACCCCCATCCACTCAGCTGAAGGACATGAGCCGTGTTGGACTACTGGAGGAACATGTCTTCAACTGGGCCTCCTCGATCATTCGGCTAATAAGCAGGTTGGTCGTGAGGTAATTGCATGAATCATGGCTGGCCATGTCAGCAGGGCCGCCTCTGAGGTGCCTTTGGGTCCAGAGATGGCTATGGTGAACCGCATGCGCTTCCTGATATCCATCCAAGCAACCTCTCCACTCAATCCATCAACAATGGAGAGCCGCCCCCAGAAGTCAATGATGGCACGATAAAACTCTGGCTCTTCAGCGGGACCACTTTCACTGTCTCGCCCCAACGAACCCCAGGGGGGGCAGCCAAAAGCATTAGTCATGAGGTGCCTCACAGCAACAGCAACAGCCCAGCCGGTACTCGGTACAGGCGAAGACGAGCAAGTGACGAGCAAAAAAAAAAGGTCAAACCTCGAGGCTACGTGAGCGGTAACGGAGCCTGGCCTGTTCGAAGATCCCCGGCAACGTGGGGTGCGCAGGGCGCTAGCGATCACGCAATTCTACGGTGCGACACACGAACCCGAAAAAAAACCAGGCGCCAAGAGGGCATTCCAGCCACTGGGGCCCGAGTCGCCGTCTTCAGGGTCCTCACCGTGAAGAGGCGTGCTCGCACCGCAAACAGCGACCCCCCTCCCCATCTCCTCGGAGCGGGCTTCGAGCTGCCCCCCTGCCCCACGCGGGTGTCCTCTACAGTAGAAGAGTCCACAAGGGAAACACAAAGACAAAAAAGCGCCCACCGTACTATTTCTCCGTCCGCCCTCTCTGGCGGGGCAAATTTGCTGGTCCTGGCTGGCTCGCTGGCCGAGGTGGGCTCTGGACAAGCACCTCATCGGTGGGTGGGACAACCACCCCATGCGCGCCGCCCGCCGTCCAGGGACGCAGGACGGGTGGACTAGACGCGGCTGTTGAGTGGGAATTAAAACCAAACAAGTCATTCATTCATACATCTTCTGAGCCATTGCTGACCATTCCCTTTTCTCGCTTCCTTTCCTTCGTCCAACTGACTCCTCTTCATCCCCTCCCCCTTCCCCCCCTTCTCTGTCTGCCGTTGTGGGAAGAGCGAGCAATCACAATGGCGTCTTCACGAGGCCAGGTTCACACGCCCGGCGAGGCCAGTAAGTCACTCCCCTGAAGCTCCCTGTCGCTACAGCGCTCTGCTGCGCTGTCGCAGCGCCGGTTTTCGCCCGCTCTTGTCCAATCAGAACATGTCTATTTGTCCTCCGGCAGCAGCATCAGCAGCACCCAACAGAGGGCAAGAGCAATCGACCGCAGCAGAAGGATACAGACATTGTGTGAAAAAGCACGTTGTTGTTTGAAGAGTTACAGCTTTACTGACTGCCCATTGTTCTACAGTCGCGCGAATCGCATATCTTGCGAGCGATGTCGTCGTCTCCGTCCAGCCTTCTCAGGCCAACGACTCAGAGTTCTCGTCGCACTTGAAGCGCTACGAGGCGCGCAAGGGCAAGAGCTTGGTGGCCAAGGGCCCTGGTGCTGTTCCCGAGGTGAGCTCAGGCCGTCCGCTCTCTTTTCCTGTGCCCGCGTCCATCGGCGAGGACACTGGATTAGCAGGATACTGACAAAGGGCAGATTCACGCTGTCAGGCACAACGCCGACCCTCTCCTCTCCGTCTTCGCCCCCATCCGCGCCGGCAAGCTCGTCTCCGTCACCACGAGCTCCACCACTCTCGTCCCCTCCATCACTCACCTCTACAAGCTGGCCAACTTCCCCGTCGTCATCCACGTCTCTCTCCAGCCCGCCAGCTTCCCTGACTACTCAGCCATCACCGCCATTCGCAATGCCGGGTGGACCTTCCTGCAGTCCGAGAGCCTGCAGGAGGCCCAAGATCTGGCCCTGACTGCCCACGCCCTGGCTCTGCGCTCCGGCAAGGGTGTCATCCACTTCTTCGCCACGGCGTCGTCTGAAGACGATGAGCCCATTGACGCCGAGGATATTGACGTTGTGAGGGAGGTCCTCGACCTCGACACCGTTTTTTTTATTCCAGTCCAGTGCCGATGCCGGCTCTGGCATCTACGCTGACGACGGCAGGGTCCCCGTGGCCTTTTTTCCGTTCCTTTTTTGCCTGCGACCAATGGTTTTTTGGTGGGGCGGAAAATCAGCGCCTCTGTCCACTCCAAAGTTCGACTCGGCGCGGGGCCTCCGAGCTGGCGAGCCAGCACAGCACCACGAGCAGCCCTCCCCTCTATGACCTCAGTCGTCACCACCATTTGAGTCGCCGGTTTCTCCCGTCACTTCTGAGGACTTT
>NW_003315027.1:379376-381297 GCF_000150825.1 Verticillium alfalfae VaMs.102
CCAGCTGACGCAGCTCATGAACAAGGACCCCGCCTTTGCCGCCACTGACGCAGACTTGGTACCGAGGTTCGCGCCCAGCAGAAGAGGAAGACCAAGGATGCCTACGACGCCCTTCTCGAGGGTCTTCTCGGCGCTCCCCTGACAGTGCTGTTCGCTTCCGACAACGGCAACGCCACCTCCGTGGCCAAGCGTCTGGCCAACCGTGGCAAGGCCCGCGGTCTCAAGACCCAGGTCATGTCGATGGAGGACTATCCCCTCGAGGACCTTCCTTCAGAGGAGAACATTGTGTTCGTCACCTCGACCGCTGGTCAGGGTGAGTTCCCCCAGGACGGCCATGCCTTCTGGGAGTCCATCAAGGACAACACGGAGCTCGACCTTGCCAACGTCAACTACTCCGTCTTTGGTCTCGGTGACAAGCACTACTGGCCCCGCAAGGAGGACAAGATTTACTACAACAAGCCGGCCAAGGACCTCGACCGCGTCCTCAGCAACCTCGGCGGCAAGAGGCTCGCTGATGTTGGTCTCGGTGATGACCAGGACCCTGATGGCTACAAGACGGGCTACCAGGAGTGGGAGCCCAAGATCTGGCAGGCGCTCGGCGTCGACAATGTCGAGGGTCTTCCCGAGGAACCTGCTCCCATCACCAACGAGGACATCAAGATTGCCTCCAACTTCCTCCGTGGCACCATTGTCGAGGGTCTCGCCGACACCTCGACTGGTGCCATCTCGGCCTCTGACCTGCAGCTCACCAAGTTCCACGGCACCTACATGCAGGATGACCGTGACCTTCGTGACGAGCGCAAGGCTCAGGGTCTCGAGCCCGCCTACTCCTTCATGATTCGTTGCCGTCTGGACGGTGGTGTCGCGACGCCCCTTCAGTGGGTGCAGATGGACGACATCAGCAACACGCTCGGTAACGAGACGATGAAGCTGACGACGCGCCAGACGTTCCAGTTCCACGGCATCGTCAAGGGCAAGCTCAAGCCCGCCATGCAGGCCATCAACCGCGCTCTCATGACGACTATTGCCGCGTGCGGTGATGTCAACCGTAACATCATGTGCAGCTCGCTTCCCACACAGTCTGCCTTCCACAAGGAGGTCTGGAAGTACTCCCAGGTCATCAGCGACCACCTGCTGCCTCAGACCACGGCCTACCACGAGATTTGGCTCACGGACGACGACAACAAGAAGACCCAGGTCGCCGGCAACGCCGTGCAGGACTTTGAGCCCCTCTACGGCCCCACCTACCTGCCCCGCAAGTTCAAGATCACCATGGCCATTCCTCCCCACAACGACACGGACGTCTACGCGCACGACATTGGTCTCATCGCCATCAAGGGCAAGGACGGCAAGCTCGCAGGCTTCAACGTGCTCGCCGGTGGTGGCATGGGTACCACGCACAACAACAAGAAAACGTACCCCCAGATCGGTCGCCACCTCGGCTTCTGCACGCCGGATCAGGTCCACATTGCGTGCGAGAAGATCATGCTCGTGCAGCGCGACAATGGCGACCGCAAGAACCGCAAGCACGCGCGTCTCAAGTACACCATTGACGACATGGGTGTTGATGTCTTCCGCAGCAAGGTCGAGGAGCTGTGGGGCCGCAAGTTCGAGAAGCAGCGCCCCTTTGAGTTCAAGAGCAACGTCGACACGTTCGGCTGGCAGAAGGACGAGACTGGTCTCAACCACTTCACCTTCTTCATCGAGAACGGTCGCATCGAGGATACGACAGCGTTCCAGATGAAGACGGGCCTTCGCGAGTTGGCCAAGCTCGGTAAGGGCGAGTTCCGCCTCACAGGCAACCAGCACCTCATCCTCAGCAACATTGCCGACGCGGAGCTCGACGAGATCAAGACTCTGCTCAAGAAGTTCAAGCTCGACAACCTCCAGTCTCCTCCCTGCGTCTGAGCTCATCGGCCTG
>NW_003315027.1:381658-382588 GCF_000150825.1 Verticillium alfalfae VaMs.102
TTCGGCGACTTCTGCATCCGCGTGGGTGTCATTGTCGCGACCCCGTGAGGGCCGCGACTTCCACGACAACGTAAGTGAACCCGTTTGATTGAGAGAGAAGTGAATGGTGCGCTAACAGATGCAGGTTGCCGAGGAAGAGTCCGACGAGGAGTAAGAGAGATGACACACGGGCATGAATTGCAAATGTATGGGAGGAAGGATGTCGGGATGAGAGGGAGCGGTGGGAAAAAACTAAAAGAGTGTATGACTATATATCCCCCCCATCTGCTTGCGAGGTGTCTTTTTCTACATCTTTTGGCGTTTTTTTTTTTTTTTTTTTTTACGGCTGTCGTGGCGGGAGAGGGGCATGCGCGCATGTTTTGGTTTCATGTTTGATATGCCTCGTCGTCCTTTTCATGGATCTATTTAACTAGGATCTGAATTCTTGCGAAAGATTGGTTCAACCCAGATGGCTGATGTGCGACTTGACGTGCTGCGGTGTTCCTCCAGGAGGTGGCTCTGTTGATCGTTGCGCTGTGATATGGCTGAGTTGTCAGGAGTTGCACTATCATGGTATAGCTTGATTTTGGTTGTGAAGTGGTGTTTCCCGATTTGACACTGTTGGACCGACTTCACGGGCCCTGGCAGCTGTCTCGATACATTCCCATATGTTGATACATCTCACGGACGAGTCGACGGTGCTGACTATGGCTGTCCAACGCACCACCCTCAACATCACCCAGGACAGCCTACAAAGCCCACTCTCCTTGTGCGAGCTCCATGCGTGCCAGCGAGGCTTACTTTGGGTGTGACATACAAGGCACGTCGCCGTCCTCGATGCCGTTGTCTTTGACCATATGAGCCTAAAGTCGAGTAGCACAGTGCCGCTGCGTGGTGATAGGAACGCTGGCCGGCTTGCTATCGCTGCTGAGCGATGTTCACGTACTTCAG
>NW_003315027.1:383438-386724 GCF_000150825.1 Verticillium alfalfae VaMs.102
AAAAAAAAAAAAAAAGAGACGATTATTACGCCAAGGAGGAGGCATTCAGGCAAAGGGCGCAGAATTGGGCATTACAGGCGTCCCACAACGCAGAGGCCACGCAACATACTTTGTAAGTCAGCTCTGAAGCGCGGACCAGGTGGCGAGTGCCAACTAACTCCGGAAGGCATCTAATGACAGAGACACATGCTGCTCTGATGGTCGCAAGGCGCAACAACGTATGGTTCAGATCGAAACTCTCTAACCTTCAGGAGCCGGTCAAGGTTGAAGACGCTTTCGGAAGGTTCTTCCCCTTGGGCTCGGAACTAAGCGTCAGCAATCTCTTCGCGGTAGTCTACAGCCGCTTCAAAGAGGGCCCCGGCTCTGGACATGTTGCAAGTGGGCAATTTGCGTTACTGGATTCGGGAAACACAAGTCATGTATTCCATGACACGCCCGGAGCCCAACTCATTCCAGGAATGTGCGTCATTATGTTGATCGAGCCTGGTACTGAATCCTACAGCAACAATTATTGCCCGGTGGCAGATTGTCGCTCCAAAAGTATTATCGCCATGAAGGGCGGAGATCGGCAATGGCATGAATAAGATTCGCATCGATCAAGCAAGGCAACTAAGAAACCACAGTTCTGACTGTGGACGTTTCTTTCACGAGTCGAGATCGGACGATGCTGTTACCGAGCTCCAGCACGATGACCAGACTTCATCTTCTGGAGATGGCAACGCAGAGTTAGAGGGCTCAACAGATCATCTTTTCAAGAACATTCTGTGTCGAAAGGTGCAGTCGGAGTTGCAACTTAAAACACGAATAAAACAAGCTACATCGAGATCCAAACGTGGTATGCTGTATCCCATTCTCCTGACTGTATAACCGCAAGACGAAGGGTGATTCTCATTCAAATATGTATAGGTAGCTCAAATGAAAAACGGCTTTCTGGGAATGCCATAGGCAATACGTGGCACTGCGTAAGTGACTACTCTTGCTAGGGTAGGCGAATTTGAAGAATGTGTTTAATGATTAAAGCAGCTACGATGCGATAAGGGGAGATGCTAGAGCGGTACTTACGACATAGTGTGTGCATACTGTATGCATAGAAGGTAATGAGTAGAGTGAAGAGGTCTTCTGTAGATTATAGCCGCAATGCATTGTTAGGTATGTGGTAAGAATACGTCTAAAATCTGGCCCTCCGCAGCGTAGAAAAAGAAGGGAAGGCCCACAGCACCCTCGCGGATACACATGGTTGGGACGATGTCTGTCAGGACATGCCGCAGCACCATCGACTTCCACGCGCCGGAGTTTCCCTTAACCCAGAGCAAGTCTCGGTCAGACGAGGTCCAGTGTTTCTAGGACTGAAGTCGAAACAGTCACTCGCATGTGTCATTGGCAGCAGGGTCGATTTCTTTGGATTGGTAGTGCATTTCTGGGAAGGCCAGCGTTTCGGGTCTCTGGACGTCTTCGGCCTTTGGTTTACTGGAAGACAGAGAGCTGAAAATCGATTGATTGCCGACGATATGTGATTTCATACCAATGGTGGTGGGGCCATTCAATGGAGCCCCAGAAAAGTTGTTTCAATATTCCTTACCGAAATAATCATAAGGCGTGTTTGTCGAGCGATTGCGCAGCACGTGATGGCCCAATGTCTGCATGCTCGCCTTGAGACTGCTTGTTGCGTGGCGGCATCCAGCCAAGTACTTCAAGGCATCCTCTCTCCGGAATTGAGCCGTCGTCAGGTCTCTCTGTCGTTCTGGCACGTTGGATCGATGCCGACGGCTAGAGTCGAGGAATTGTAAAGCAGGCTCTCGACAGACGCTCGCGACCGACGCTCGCCAGCCTCGAGGAGCAAGGCCGTCAAAGAAGACATGGGGGTGGAAGCGTAAGCCAAACCAGCAGCCATCGGTCATCAGTCGCCAAGCGGCCTATTCGTCGAGTCGCTGTACCAAGATATGCAGTATGGCCGTGAACGAGTGGTGGTGAGAGGCCACAACAACAGCACATCAACATCAAATGAAACCCAACTGAGCTACTCTGAGAAGTACCGCAGGTTTATGTAAGAATTTATGCTATTTATACATACAGTACCAGTATTTATCCTGGGGGCGGGCTGCACTAGGCAGCATTTGGCGCGGGGTCCCGGCTAGGGTACCCCCAGCACCTCGGGGGGGATTCTACTTACAGATAGAAGGCGAGAGATGAGCTGTTAATGTACTTTACGTCCCATAGCCGGGCGCACTAACTGCGCTACCGAATTACATGTACGATCGAGAGATGACCTATCAGCTGAGTAGATCGTACGTGTCCTGGCGACAGCGCTATCCCCAGATACTTTACTCACTCAACTTCAACGACAACCTCCAGCCGGAAGCCATCTCTAGGGAAAGCAACTCGGCTGCAACGGCCCTCTCCCAGCGATACGTTCCCCCTGCTTGTTTCGCATGCCCGCCACCTACATTGGCACGGGTTGCTGACAACTAGGACATACCACGCCGCCGAGGAACCTTTGGCAAATTCACCCTCGTATTCCAGCCAACAGCAGCTCGAGAACAATCGTGCCAAGCAGGACGGGACGCCAGTATGTGTACCCGCGGGGTACCGCTTCCCAGTCGCCAGATGGAACAGACTCCCGACCCCTCCACCAACGGGGCTCGCAGTCATGATTATCGCGCTCAGTTTGGCGACGACATGTCATATTCGTCCAGTCGCGCCGCACATCATCTCATAAACGATGCGTCGCACAACGCAACCGAGGACCCGGCAAGCTACTACCATGAAACCTCTCTGGACTGGACACAGCCGCCGTTGGCTCAAACCACGAGCTTCGCGGATCATGTATTTGGCAACCATGAGTACTTGAACGAAAATTTCATCAATACCAGCGACGAAATGCCAGTAAACCCATTCAACGCCAACGACGGCGATCTGTCGTGTCACACAACAGCCATGACACCAAAGTTAGGTGTCCTGCTTCCGCACGTCCTGCCCCCACAGCCTCTATCATATGACAGCCTTCCAGGGACGTCAGCCGTTGAAGAAGAAATCTATCCTGCACCATCCGATGTTTCGGGCCTTTGGGGTGGGTGAGCATCCTTTTCAGCTGTGCGTCTTTTCTGCCCGACGAAGGCTATTCAAGGCACGACAGAAGCTTGGACGAGCCGCCTTCAGCCGACCATGACACTGTCGCAGCTTGGTCCGTCGCCGAACGAGCTGTCCACACGAACATGCATCGAAAGGTTAAACTCACTTCCACTGAGTCGCTGACTACACACAACAGATAGCGAAGACTCTCAATCAG
>NW_003315027.1:386986-388037 GCF_000150825.1 Verticillium alfalfae VaMs.102
AATTTGGGAGACGCATAAGGCCACCATTCGGAAGCTGTATTTGGAAGAGCGCAAGCCGCTGAAAGATGTGATCCGCATCATGCATGAGCGTCATGGCTTCCAGGCAACGTCAGTCTTCTTTTGACTGCAGCCCCGTGGTATACTGACCAGACTTAGTCCCAAGATGTATAAGACAAGATTTACTCAGTGGGGCTTCGCCAAGAACAACACCGAGAACGAAGTCAAACACCTCCTTTCGATGAAGTTTGAAAGAGACGCAGAGGGAAAGGTCTCCGAATTCATCCGTAACGGCAAGGTAGTGAACCTGGCAACCTACCTTAAACGGAAAGGCGTTACCGAGTATGACCTCGTTGATTTTGAAACGACATCGCGGCTGCCTGCACACGTTCGGTGCCGTACGCCATCGCCACCGCCATCTCCAGCCCCCGGCTATCTAAGGTCACCCGACCTTATACGGGCGCAGGAGATCCTCGTGGGCAATATGCGGAAGACTCTAATTCATTGCCAACAAATAGAATCCAGAAAACCCTTCCAGAACGGATGGAGCTCCCTGCTCTTATGGGGTGCCGAGTCGAGCGGCATGCTTTATCAAGCCGGCAAGCTCTTCGGGCGGAGTCAAGACAGCCAGGCCGGCGACCTACTCATGCGAGCGTTTCAGCGCCTTGAGGTTGACCTTCAGCATCTATCAACACAGGGCACTAAAGAGTTGCTCTTCTGTTTATCATATCAAAATCCGGGCATGACGACGGCCCTATCCAAGTATCTCGCCGCATACTCAATGACGAATTATGCACGGCTACACCCACTACGCCTCATCTTCTCTAGCCTATACGAGGTACTCAGGAAACATGGGCCTGCCGCCTTATCCGACCTGGTATGGAGTGCGATGCCTACGCTAGCTGAAGAGCTCGAGACTATTCACGGACAGCACTCTCCCCTAGCCGTTCGGACCTGGATCGACCTATCCATTCTCTACAACCATCCAACCCATATCGCCTATCATCTCTACGCGATTTGGGACACTGAATCAGATGACGCAGCGCAGCGCAGA
>NW_003315027.1:388137-388855 GCF_000150825.1 Verticillium alfalfae VaMs.102
CCCACACAGCTTATCCTTCAACTCAAAACCTTACACAGCGCCAGGGATTCTTTCCTGGTAGCCTGCCGAACACGGCCAGGAGAGGGGCTTGAGTCGGTGGCGGTTATAGCGAGCATTATAAACACCAAACTGACTGATTTCCTGGAAGAATTCAACAACTACGAAGGGACACTAGGAGACCAACCTCGAAGCAACAAAGCGAGGGTAGTGATTCACAAGATGACTTGGACAAGCAAGGATGCAGCTATCGCCAAGTCACATAATTGCATCCAAGGTTAAAATATTGCCCTCAACACCCTTATGTTGCAGTTTCACATCGATGCGATCGACGTCGAAAACCAAAAAAAAAAAAAAAAAAAAAGAGACGATTATTACGCCAAGGAGGAGGCATTCAGGCAAAGGGCGCAGAATTGGGCATTACAGGCGTCCCACAACGCAGAGGCCACGCAACATACTTTGTAAGTCAGCTCTGAAGCGCGGACCAGGTGGCGAGTGCCAACTAACTCCGGAAGGCATCTAATGACAGAGACACATGCTGCTCTGATGGTCGCAAGGCGCAACAACGTATGGTTCAGATCGAAACTCTCTAACCTTTCAGGAGCCGGTCAAGGTTGAAGACGCTTTCGGAAGGTTCTTCCCCTTGGGCTCGGAACTAAGCGTCAGCAATCTCTTCGCGGTAGTCTACAGCCGGCTTCAAAGAGGGCCCCGGGCTCTGGAC
>NW_003315027.1:388955-400812 GCF_000150825.1 Verticillium alfalfae VaMs.102
GTCTACTGCTGGCACCCGTGTGCAGGTTCAGCCGTCGGTTTCACGCATGCTGTGAGCGGTACCGGGTGACCATGAAGCATGTCGAAGACATCTTTCGGCTGTAAGATGATCTGCGGCTACCCCCTCGAGCCTCACCCCACCATCCACGCCGATGAGACCGATCCGCCCGAGAATTACCGGTTGCTCAAGATACCGATCTCCCTAAGTGATTTGCGGCCGATGGCATCTCCTGCTTCTTCCAGCAAGGTACTAGAGGAATTGAACACGTGAGCCTTCCGGTTCTACTCGCGTCTTGCGGATGCGGACAACGGTCGTGATTGCCTTTAACCAGACGAGCTCGCGGTCTTGTTTTGCGCTCGCTTTGCTCGCCCCATTTGGCACGCACCAGCATCCCCACCGGCATGGCCACAATTAAATGATATTTGGGCAGTCAGGTGGCGCCATCGTCGACACAAGTGCTGTCTCACTTCTGAGCGACACGATGCGGCTCATCATGGCAGCTTATCTCGTGTCCCACCAAGTCTTCCACAACGATGACGCTATCGCCCTGCCTTCCCAACGGTCCCCCAAATCTCCTGGGTGCTTCTATCGATACGCTGTGGGATCGAGCTGGGGACTTTATGGTTCATAACTAGAAGGCTGATGCACTCTGACTTGGTCTCTCTACCCATACACTCTGCATTCTTTTGGCATCGAGGCGCTCGTCGGCCTTGTCGAAAGTGCGTGGCCATCGAGATCAGAAAGAGATTGAGCGAATGAGAAGCGGCCACGAGCGACGAGCAGAAGAGCAACGATATCTTGGAGGGGACCAGGATTGGGCTCCCTTGGCCATTTGTCGATCATTGTGATATAAAGATCAACACGGGACACAACATCGAATGAAGCATAGGAGAAAGGCTTATCGGAGAGTGCCCTGCCACAATAAGAGCCATCGAATCGGCATGATATGGCCGTGGCCGCAGGGACCGGTGAACTCGTCTCTCAAACACTTCATTCAAGGTTTATATTGAAATGTGCTCTCCATCGGGAAGGGTACTATAAAATCTTTTCTATAGTACTGCTCCTCGTCATGTGGCTCGTAGAACTCCTGGCTGATGTTCACAGAATCGTGATCACCGATCCGTGAATACGCCAGAAAGTCACGAAACCGGTTCATCAGCTAGGCTCGCAGCACGTCGTAGTATTGGTACCAAGTAATGTAGTAGGATAAAGATGGAATTATGATCAATATGAAATAAATATTCGATATCAAGATGATACATCGCTTCGCTTGCTTTCATTTTCCTTTGAAGATAGCTTCCAACTCTGCCCGACAGGGCCGACCCATGATCAATAAAGCGGAGCGGTCCATTCTTTAACGCCCGGACTAATGGCAACATGCGAGCGTAACTAGGGAGGTGAATCCTTGACGAGTATTCAGGCCTAAAAATCCAAGCCCAGCGGGTTCGGCTGGCAGGCACCAACTCGGACGATTCATGAACCGACATGAGATTACCGTTGGCCCTCTAGACAAAGTACACTCACACGACATTGACAAAACCAGCACGTTCTGACCTAACCAAATCCTGCCCTTCCAAGTATCCTGGCGGGCTTGGACTTTCGTCTTGGTAGCTTGGTAGTCTCTCCACAATCCACCCTGGAGCAATACTCTGATCATCGGCCATGAACACCCGATAGGTCAACCTTAGGATTTTCCCAACGCCCGTTCGGATTGCCAAATGAAGTTGTCCCCGCGGGAAGTGCTCTTTGACAAGCACAAGCTCGATGACTAGTGCATGGGTCACCTCGGTACCGTCAAGGCTCTTGGTATCGTGGTTGTACGTATGGTCGGGGGCGTTGGAGCGCTGGCAAATGCCGAAACCAAACACCACTTCTGCACTTCCCTCAGCATTACATTCTTTCCATGCATCATATACGCCATTTTCGCCAAGCGTTCGGGATATCCTGCGGACAAGGTCCTCGCTTCCGCTCTCGGGCACTGAGCACCGGTGCCGCTCGCAGGGGATCGCAATGGCTTCAATATTTTCCTCCAGCCTCCAAGCCCCCTTCCATAATCGCCAAATATAGTCGTTCTCGCCATTCCCGGGAGAGACGAGGAGGCCCGCCAGCGAAAGACAGACGTTGTTGACGCCGGCAGGGCGAATAATAGGTTCGATTGAACTTTGGACGCGGATTCCTGAGGCGGGGAAATCCCGAGTCGCTTGTAGAGGCCAATTTTCTATGGAAACATGGCGCCTGACTGTCAGGGCTCTCTTGAAGGATACAGTTCGTGGCATGCTAGTCGGTATGATTTGAGACTTGAAGTGGATTTCGGCGTGGAATTCGTAGGCAACGGAGAGTAGAGGTGAGTTCATCGAGGCTGGTAGGTGATCTGGTATCAGGGTGGAGAACGGAAATGTTCGAATGCCGCTCTGTAGGACAGTACTTTGGTCCAGAAAGGACCAGTAATGAATTGCAGAGTACTGGTCCTTGCACTTCGCGCAGCGATTCTTGGCCGGCTTCTTCTGGACGGTGTGGACATTGAGGACAGCGGTGAAGCGGCTGATCTCCACCGGGGGTCCGTTGATTATCAGGAAAAGCTTTCCGGACAAAAATGATGGCAGACTGTTCGGAACGGTCCTAAGGACGATATTTTGCGAACTCTCGATGTCCCAATCCAGCGAAACTGCCGAGGCTATGCGAGAACTGGATACATTGGTCAAAGTGAGGTTTCGAAGTGGACTCACAAGATTAGCCAGGTCAGGCATTTCTTTTAGACGTTGGCACGCTGTGTTCAACATAAACCTAGTAGACAGTAGTCGAGTCTGTCACGGGTAGGGTCTTGCTCGACGTGGCTCTGAAATGGAATGGGATGGCGTTGAAGTATCACTGCGGATATTGGGGTGTCTTCTGAAGCAAATAGCAAAGACTGCCTGTGAGAGTCTGGCATACGGTCTAATATATCAAAGCTGGGATGAGCAGCAATGGAGAGAACCTCTTCTGAGGACAGCTGGTGCATAATCCCGGGGTCACGCTTCCAATCCCAGAATCACTGCACCGGGCCAACGTGAGCAGAGCTGCGGAAGCTTCACGTGTCGGAAGGAACGCTCGAGTAGGCCTAGTGTAATTTTTGTTCTTCCCCATATGTGAATCTCTATGGGGCTTAGGTATGTATAGGAAGCCCCGGGAACGATTTCGTCGCCTGGCGTTCTAGATGTGGGTCCGATCCAGTGAGGACTGGGTGGACTTGACGCATTTACGCGCCCTAAAAGACTCGTCAGTCGACAGAGTTTATGCACGGCATGCGTCTTGGCTGCCTATTTGAGCTTTGAGTCGAGACAAGCATTGATCAGCAGATTAGCAGCAGGTTCCACGATGATTCAGCAGCTTAACATTGAATGTATTTCTCGCAAGGATATTGCTGACTAGCGGCTCAAGTCCGTCACGCTGCTCTTTGAACCGTCGTTGTCTATATTATGAGGACTTCCAGCTTGTCAACAGCGATGCTCTGTAGATTATGGTATTCTACATACTCACACAAACAGTCTTCTATACTTCTACACATCCAAAATGCCACCAGTGGTACATTGCGTCCGCCATGGGCAGGGCTTTCATAACGTCGGTGGCGGATGCTACACTCTTCCCGACCCTCGCTTGACACCCCTTGGTGAAGAACAAAGCATGGCTTTGGGCAGGACAGCCTTCGCCGACCAGTCAAGAATATCTCTTGTTCTGGCTTCTCCGCTTTGCCGAACCCTCCAATCTGCCCATTTGCTGTTTCAATCGGCCCTTACATCCAGCAGCAAGTGTCATTCTGAGATTATTGCAATCCCTGATGCTCAAGAGACCTCGGATGACGCGTGCGACGTTGGAACCGATCCATCAGTTCTCCGCAGAGTGGTGACGGAGAGCAAGTGGCCTGTCGACCTCTCTCTCGTCAAGGACGGCTGGAACGTGAAAGCTCTCGGGACTCGTTACAGCCCAGAAAGTAACGCCATAGCATCCCGCGCACGGAACGCCCGCATTTTTATCCGAGAGAAGATTCGCCAATTTATCGAACAAGGCGACACAGAGCCCCAAATTGCGCTTGTGGCACACGGAGGTTTCCTGCACTACTTCACCGAGGATTGGGAGGACTCATGGCTGAACCCTGGGACGGGATGGCGCAACTGCGAAGCTCGGTCGTATGTATTCAAGGAGGACGTCATGAACGATGCAGATGTCGAGGCCAGGCTCACGGAGACGATGGACAGTCGGTTGACGAGAGGAAAGGGAAGTCCTATGCCGTCTGTGGACGAGCAGGTCGTGCTTTTTGAGCAGGCGATGGAGAATTGGGGAAGCCAAGGGCTGCAAAGACCCGACAGAATCGGACTGGGCCTCATGACGAGCGCCATGGCATGTACATGAATTAATCATAGGCAATCTCCGCTACATTTCCGAAGAACCTATCTGTCTGATCATTTCGCTGCTGATCGATCACCTTAGTGTCGAACAGATCCTCCACGCTTGATCTGAGCTCAGTACCATCCACTGCACAAAGACCTGGAAAGCTTTTGAGGCATTTATCATCTTGCGCCAGTTAGTAACGTCCGTTGGCTGCATCCTGTCAAGTCCCCAGAAAAACTGATTATCTCGCGTACGAGTTTTTTGTATGTGAGCCTTCCCTTCTCATCGATGCTCCAAAGCATCAGGCTACGATAAACCGCGATCCACAGATGGCCGTGATGGAGCATATCAGGTCTTACCCTAGCCAATGAAGAGCTATCAAATTCACAAAACTAACTGGTAGATGCCAGATATGGGTCTTAGCATGGACCTTAGCATATTCCGGACGAACCTTGAACTATTCAGGAGGCTGAGAGATCGATCGTCACTAACCCTAGATAGGCAGCCAAGACGCAATTCATGCATTAGCGCCGTGTCAAGTAGCTACGTCGAAAGTCAAGCAAGCAACAGCGCTGACCCATCCAATTCGTTGAAGGTTTGTGACGATATGGAGACTCTGGAGTTTTTGCGCGCGCTGATACTCGTCTGGCAAGTTGTGGGTGATGGACTCAAGCCATCAATTGTCCGAAAATTCACACGTCCAGATACTCTGATTACAAATGTAGCAACCATTCGGCCACAGATTAATAAGATGCCTTCCATGTGATGCTTATGGCCAGGTCTCTTATTGTTACATGTCTCTTCATAATCATTGGCCGTTACATATTAGACAATGGCACACCCGTCGCTACCTTCATCGCCGCATCAGCGAACCACCAGCGAGACCTCAGCGACATCGACTATGCTTTCGAGAAACTGTAACCCCAGGGCTCACGACGAAGGTGTCAACCACTCACCAGACGACAATCCTTCACCGAATGTCCATGACAATGCCGAAGTCATACCCGTCGTCGTTGACGAGTCGCTTCAAGCACGAATTGAGCGCCTCGGCCGCGAACGGCCTCCAATCTTTACAACCCGCTGGAGCGAAATTATCTTCGTCTTCAGCATCTCCATGTCTCAATTCTTGACAGAATACTTCGTCTCGGGATTCACTGTCATCCTTCCAACATTGATCACGGAGCTCAATATCCCGCAAGCAGCCAGTGTGTGGCCAGCGACTGCGTTCTCCCTCGTCATCGCCAGCACCTTGCTCGTCTTTGGCCGCCTGGGTGATATGTGGGGAGGATATCCCGTCTTCGTGGCGGGCCTCGCCTGGCTTCTTGTCTGGAGTGTAATAGCCGGGTTCAGTATCAATCCACTGATGCTCGACCTCTGCCGGGCCCTTCAAGGATTAGGAGCTGCGGCAGCCCTGCCAACCGGAGTCATGCTCATGGGATCGTTGTATCGTCCTGGACCACGAAAGAATCTCGTCTTCGCAGTATACGGCACTTCGGCCGTATTCGGGTTCTTTGGTGGCATCCTCATGGCAGGCATCGTCGGTCAATTCACGCGCTGGGGCTTCTACTTCTGGATCGGCGCCATCCTGACGGCAATCACGCTGTTGGCTTCAATTTTGTCCATTCCGCGTCCCCATTCGAAAGACCGAGCCTCAAGCATGGCCAAGATGGACTACCCTGGTGCCGTCACGATCGTCTGCGGCCTCGTCCTGGTTGTATTCTCCATCTTGCAGTCAGCGCACGCTCCTGCAGGTTGGAGAACGCCATACATTCCAGTTTGCCTCGTCCTTGGTGTCTTGTCATTGGGTGCTGCAGCCTACATCGAAACGCACGTCGCTGCTCAGCCTCTCCTGCCAGCTTCAATTTTCACGACCCCCTGCATGAGCCCTCTGCTTTTGGCCCTCTTCCTGCTTTACGGCACGTGGGGTATCTTTTCTGTCTACGGTACACTCTATTTCCAGAACATCATGTCAGCGAGCCCGTTGCAGGTGGTGGCGTGGTATGTCCCTCTCGGAGTCGCAGGCCTCATCATCAGTGTCGTCGAAGGCTTCATCTTGCATCTGGTTCCAGGACGTGTGCTGTTGATTATCGCCGGCCTGGGCGCCGTAGGGTCACAGCTTCTCATCGCCATGATTCCGCTCGGAGGGAGTTACTGGGCATGGATCTTCCCTGCAGTCATCTTCAGCACCGTGGGGATCGATCTGCCCACGATCCTGGCGACAGTCTTCGTGACCACGACGTTTCCCACCTCGCAGCAGGGGCTGGCGGGAAGCGTTATCAACTCTGTGCTGCAGCTGGGTGTGGCTTTCGTCCTTGCTTTGACGGACGTCATCCAGGCGGCAACAGTAGACGACGCAGGATTGAGGAAGAGCTATAAGAACACCTTCTGGTTCGGAGTAGGTGCTGCAGCTACGAGTCTCTTGATTCTGGCCATCTGGGGGAAAGTCCCGAAGGCCAGTAGTGATTTGACTGCGGATGAGAAGGCTGAACTTTTGGAAGAGGCGATGACTGAGCAGCGAAGGCAATCAGTCACCGGGGGCTGTACTCTGAGCGATGCATGATTCCAAATGCCGATCTCTGCTTACGACTTGGTGCCAGACAACGTGGTCTTTAAGTGTTGGTGACACCGAGAATCGCTCTCATGATTGTAGCAGCTATCTGACAAGTCCCGGTAGCAGGCATTCAATATTGACCACTACGTTGATAGATCATCCGGAGTTGCCTTTTCATCATGCAACCAACCAGTCGGTGCCTATGCTTTTCAGCTTCTCGACCCAGTTCCAATTCCTTTGCTGTTCGTAGACTTCGTTGTTTCTGCTCTTGGTGGCATCTTCATTCTTTCTCCCATCCCATATTGTCGTCAATGCTCCGAGGGCCTCTCTGGTGAGTCCCCAAGGCTCCAACTCCCAGAGGTCTTGGAATCTTCTTACCACCCAAGCACGGTTGGTAAGGTCAGCTATTTCCAGGCCAGCAACGAAAGCTGGCCACGCCGTTGCTGTGAATAATGCATCTCCGGGTTGCATACATGAAAGGTGAATGATGGTTTCGGCTGCGAGGGCTTCCAAATCATCCGGCAATACTGTGCTGGGCCATAGAGCAAGAATGATGCGCGACAGATAGACACACACAGCTCCCTTGTGTGCAGAGGCAATTTCAGTCCGATGGAAGAGATCGTCGGCCGGTGAGCGTGGCTGTAAATTGATGGCCCAGACAGCGGGGTCGAACGATTTTGCAGCATGCAAGAGATGAAGGGCACCGTATCGTCGCGAATCGGCCAAGGTATCCGGAGACGTAGAATCATCATTCATCTTTAACAGCTGAGCACCTGCCTGCATTATAGGAAGGAGGGCTGCCGGGAACGACGAGCAATGATTGCCTTCTGCATCTTGAAGTAGTGACATGGTAGTCGTCGATAACCCACCACTGTGCGGTAGATAAGAATTTGCGAATGATGACCCAAGAAGATCATACCTAGTACATGTCAAGCCACGGGCCATCAAGTATTGGGCACAGGATGACTTACACCAAGCAATTTGACATCAGCCAGCGGCGGAGCGGGCTCAAAGTCGTCTCCGTTGCTACGGCAGACGCGACCAGCTTCTCAATTATGGTTCTCGCACCATTGATGTGGAATATCCAGCTGCCTCGCCCTGTGTCAATGAGCTCGAACCCAATGAGGAGAAGCACTGAGGCGAGAATTGCGTCAACATCTGCCGGAGCCATGGTTTCGAGAGCAGACTTCAACAGCAGAATTGCCTGCTGCTTAGCCCTGAGCGCGTCATGAAGAATCTCCGGGTGAGTTGCCAGACATGGACCGATCGATCGAGAGCTCGGCGAGCTCGTGCTGCTTCGAGGCGAGTTTGTCGACGTAGAGATACATGAAGACCTTGATGACTGTTGAAACGTGTTTGACATGCGCAACGCTGAAGCAGCAATGATCGCCTGGAACAAGATGGGCTTCTGGTACGCCATTGGAATCAGGTCACGGAATGGATTGTGTTGGGGGCTGTCGTAGAGAACGAGATCCCTGCAAACAACATGTGCAACTTTTGCTGACATTAGCATGAAGAAAAGTCAAGCAGGAGAGGCAGCCTACAATAGTCCAGATATGTCCTCGACCGATAGTCTAGGTCTTGCGCGAACGGATCTGTTAATGAACGTGGAAGCGAACAAGGAGAGGTTGGCTGAGAGCTCGCTAATGGGGGCTGCCCTGTAGACAAGATTGCATGCGATGGCGCTGGTAGAATCGACGTCGTGGTTGCCTTCTGGATCTTCATCATGCTGTCGGATGTCACGCCGACCATTTTCCCACGACTCGCCAGGCCCTTCTCCCAACGCAACAGAGTGCCATAGCCCAAGCATGTGCGACCACTCTTGGTGCATTTCAGGCAGTGCGGAAGGGATCGGTCACATCTCAATCGGCTGCGCCTGCAATTGTGGCATGCCCCTGGCCTTGCACTCATGGCTAGGCTGAAATCCGGACGAGCAAACACTTAGTAGTCGTTGCGAGGAAAGGGGGTCCTTGCGGATTGTTGCGATCGGTACGATGGATATAGCGCAAGGGCCTGGGAGCAGCGAAGATGGCGTAGGTAGACGGGTGATTTAGATGTCCCAGAAGTGAGGCGTTGTCGAGGCACTGTACGGTGACAGCCGCATGCGGGTGCATGCAGGCTTATTGAGTAGGCGATCGGCAGACCTATTGTCGTTGTGACGAAGATGTAGGGCCCCGGCTCGCAGGCAGAAGGGTTGTCAAGAACGTGGGTCCTTAGAAGATGATGGCGTTGATAGCCTGTCATAGATGACAGTCGCCTAGCTAAGACGGGGGGGGGAGCGATGTACTTACCAGGAGTTGACGTGAGGTGTACCTACCTACGTAAGTGCACGATCAGGTCGGGAAAACAGGGTATGCAGGTATGCAGATATACCCCATTAAGCTAGATTTGCGACTTAGCGAGTCTGGACACGCTTCGCTTGTCATCGACGACTGCGTAGCCATCTGAATTCCTTTACCTGAGTGTGTACGTAACTTTACCTTGAGGTACCTTAGGTAGGTAATTAAAAACTCCGCTGACTGATATATGTATTCGACCTGATTGCCGAACGTGACGAAATCCGAAGTGAACCAGAAAAATCATGTCCTCTTTTTCAGCACCTACCTTACACAAACAGCACATCTAGAATTCTTTTTCATCAGCTTTCATCAATTGCCTGAACAGCATTGTCGTTGCCACGAGTATCGAGCCATGGCGCAGTCGCTTCGTTTGCGGCCCATGCTTGCCTGTCAAGAGGTTTAGATGTCTGATCGTCTCCTCAGTTCCAGGATCCGGTCAATACCTCCAGCTAACGAGCAACATCACGGCATCGTCGCAATGGAAGCATTTCTGTTCTATAGCTGGACTTTTCTCAAACTCCTATTTGGTTCGCCATCGCCTCACGACCAGCTTGACCTGTTTCACCACCCATATCACTACATCGATGGTACTATTTTGGTGCAGTCGCTCGAGCCTCCTTTTCCCTCCTCCACTCGGGCCCGTACCGCACAATGACCCACAAGGCCGGCGACAACACGGCACACAACAGGGCCAGAAACGTAAAGGACCAACCCCTCCCCATCCCCATGATCATGTACTCGATCGACGCCGTCCCCGCCGCGCCCATCAGACAGCGCACAAGGTTGTTCGCCGCCGTGGCCGTCGCCGGCGCCTTGGGATTCAGATCGACGATCAGCGTGTTCATGACGCCAAAGGACCCCGTGATGGTCAGGCCGATGAGGAACTGCAGCACCAGCGGCACGGCGACGCTCGTCTCGAGGTGGAGGACCCAGCCGTAGACGGCGAGGACGACGAGGCCGCAGGCCAGCGTCGGGAACACGGGCTGCAGGCGGGCGCGCTCGATGGGGAAGTGGGTCAGGTCGTCGCCGCGCTTGCGGTCGATGGCGAAGCCGACGCGGCGGGCGGTGCGGCGGTAGTTCCAGTCGAGGATGTAGCCCTGGGCGACCGAGGCGATGCAGCAGCCGGCGCCGTAGGGGAGGTAGCAGAGGCCGAGCTCGAGGTCGGAGAAGCCGTAGATGAGCTTGAAGAGGGTGCCGAGGGTGGCCGAGACGTCGATGAAGGCGACGTAGAGGATGCTGTTGTAGAAGAGGATGAGCGCCATCTCGCGGTCGAAGATGATGCGCACGGCGCGCAGGGGGTTGGGGAACCGGAGCCGGGGCCGGGGCGGGTCCGTCGGCTGGCGGGGCGTGCCGCGCGTGCGTAGCGTGTCGAGAAGGGTCTTGTTCCAGCCCCGTGGCGTGATGGACCCGTTGCCGACGACGTTGCGGCATGTCTCGGGAACGGCGAGGGCAAAGGGGACAAGCCAGACAACGGAGAGGATGGCGCAGAACCAGAAGATGGCGGACCAGCCGAGGAACTCCGTCAGGACGCCGCCGAGGATGGGGCCGAGGGTAGGGCCGATGTTGATGCCGGCACCGACGAGGCCCATGTACTTGCCGCGCTCGGAAGAGGTGGTGATATCGGCGACCATGGCGAAGCCGAGGGCGATGGCGCCGCTGCTGCCGCCAGACTGCACCATGCGGAGGACCAGTAGGGCGACATAGTTGCGCTGCAAGGCGAGACCAATGTTGGCACAGAGGTAGATGGCGAAGGCAATGAGGTACGCCGGGCGGCGACCGGCCATGTCACCGAAATCACCAAAAATGGTAGGGGAGATGGCCTGGAGTATCATGTAGGAGGTCACCGTCAGGTTGATCAGCGCGATGGTGACGTCAAGGTCTCGAGCAATGGGCTCAAGAACGGGATAGTAGATGTTGGCGGTCATGGGGGAGACAAAACTCGCAATGGACACCATGAAAGTAATCCACTTCTTGGTGCGCGGATCGAAGGTGCTATAGGCCGGCCCGCTGGGAACACGGGCGACCGTTTCGGGTCTTCGACGGGAGGTTCATCGTGGGTGATGGCAGCCGTGGTGGTCATGATAGCTGCGATGACGATAAGGCATGCAATTCACTGGGGCCTTTCCGCTTATATTCCGTCCATCTTGCACTGCGATGCTTGGAAAAGCAGCCCTCGACGCTAGGCTTATCGCCGTGCCGGCCGGCCGGAAATAAAACGTCACCGCTGGGAAAAGCCTGCGTGGCTACTCCACTGATGGTCGTTTACAGGGGAGAGGTCCGCCTTATCCCCGGAACTATGTGAAGTACGCCGATGTTGTCCGTGTGAGTGATCCAGTGTTGAGTTTGTAGGTGATGCAATTACAAGCCTTGCTTGCGATAGGATAGGCCTATATCAAGACATTATTCGTGGTACCAGGTCATGGTTGCTCAGGTTGTCGATCAACACTAGAGCCGCCTTCGAAAAAGCTTGTTTCACTCAAGGTCACAGTACCAAGTATACTTTTGCGTGGAGGCTTTTCGACCAGTTTTTGTGAGACTTCACGGCAGACGTTGACCTGTCATTGAGAATACTGATGCAATTCAAATATTGATTTTGCATTGG
>NW_003315027.1:403358-404378 GCF_000150825.1 Verticillium alfalfae VaMs.102
AGAAGTCGTATGATCATTGAGTTGACTCGGAGGGACTGGCGGTTGCGTTGAGAGCTTGGTGGTAGGAAGCCTACGCATTTCCTAGTAGATGCCACCACGCTGCAGCGCTCTTCTCAGCTCGGCCCTCGGACAGTCCCGTAACGGCCTGACAGACCTGTCACGGCCTGGGACATGCCGAAGCAGACGGCACGCGTTCGAAACAACAAGGATGGCATTCTGCAGCCGCCTCGCTTCATGCCATTGACGACACGGACGCCAGAAGACGATTTGCTTGACCTCGACATGGACAAAGCACGAAGGCCATCTGCCGAGCCCGGACAGTCCCGGGTCGTCGGCCACGCCCCAGGCGCCGAAGCCTCGGTCGCGTGCCGGCACTGGCGGGCCACACAGGCAGTAGGTTGCACAGCCGAGAGAGGACCAAATAAAGTCGACGACCCCCGTGGAGGGCCGAAGCGCGCCTCCCCCACCTGTCTCTGCTCGTCTCATCCCCCCCGTACATCGCAGCAGCAGCAGCAGCAGCAGCAGCACGACGCAGAGATTGAAACGACAGATCGGCGCCGTTGTGCAGAATTAGCAAACCCACGACACATCGGTCCCCGGCCGTGACACACCCATCCTGCCAGCCAAGACTTCGTTCTCGTCCACAAGAAAAACTCATCAGGTCAGACTCGCCAAGGTCACTCGACAGAACGCAGTCACTCGACAGAACGCGAGTCACTGGTTGATAATCGAGTGGTTCGATTGGTCCGCTTGAGCGTGCCGAAGTCGCACCACCATCACCCCACAGCGGCTGTTTACTGCACCCCCTCTGCCCGGGCCACCCGCTGTGCGAACCCCTTCCAGGCCCAGCAACCCCCTGAACGCGCCCCGTGGAGGCCCTCTTGAGGGAGTTCCTAACTCCCTGTCTTGGCTTCAGGGTTAGGATAACGTCTCGACCTCGGGAAGTTTTATTTTAGTGACTTAATGTACCTAAATTTTTTTGGGTTTCTTTCTCTAGGTTTGGTTTTTTTTTGGCCCTTC
>NW_003315027.1:408488-409273 GCF_000150825.1 Verticillium alfalfae VaMs.102
TTCTGGACTAGCATGGTCTGTGCACCATTGCACCGCCTCGCTGCTGTGGCTTGCTCCTCCAACCTTTGCAGACACGTCATTGGGAACAGCTCTCACACTCTCCACAACGTTGATGTCGCCCTGGAGCTTGATTTCGCAGGTAGCAGTAGCTCGCCCGAGTTGCATCCTCAGATACGCACCTTGCCACCAGCTCTCCCACGCCAGGCTGGCCACATCCCCGACAATGGCAGACCTCACTCCCGTCTTCAACGAGCTGCTGGCCAAGCACAGCGCTCCATCCACCCGCAAAAAGTTTAGCCTAGAGGACATTGACGGCTTCCTCAAGGAGGCCTACAGAATCGTCAGTCAGCCCCTCCCCGTCCTTGCCATTTCCCGACCATGAGACCACGACTGACGCGGACCCCCAGAACTCCCACATCACGACCCTCCACAATGAGCTCAAAGACGTCCGCCAATCTTACCTCTCGACGGCCCAGCCGCGCAAGACACACATTCGCGCCTCGACGACGACGTTGACCACCACCACCCCGCAGCAGCAGCAGCAACGCTACCTCACCGACCGCGACCGCGAGGACGTCGACGCCAACGCCAAGCAGATGCTCCGCGAGCTCAACGCCAGCATCCGCGCCCTCGAGGAAGCCGAGACGCTGCGCCGCGAGACGGAAAGCAGCCCTCATCCGCAAGAAGTTCGTACGCGGGCTCGGCGCGCTGGCGCGTGGCCGCCGGCGATGGCGCGTTGGGCGCGAGCAGCAGCAGCAAGACGGCCGGAGCACGCGGCTGCCGAG
>NW_003315027.1:412112-413756 GCF_000150825.1 Verticillium alfalfae VaMs.102
ACCCGAGCTCGCCGACCTGCTGCGGACCAAGAACCACTTCCCCTGTCTTCGACTGCGCCTACCAGGGCTTCGCCACCGGCGACCTCGCCCAGGACAACGGCGCCATCCGCCTCTTCGTCGACCGCGGCTTCGAGCTCGTCATCGCCCAGAGCTTCGCCAAGAACTTTGGCCTCTACGGCGAGCGCGCCGGCTGCTTCCACGTCGTCACGGGCCCCGGCGCCGACGCCACGGCCACCATTGGCCGCATCGCCTCGCAGCTCGCCATCCTGCAGCGCTCCGAGATTTCGAACCCGCCCCTCTACGGCGCCCGCATCGCCTCCACCGTCCTCAACGACGCCGCCCTCTTTGCCGAGTGGCAGGGCAACCTGCGCGCCATGTCCGGCCGCATCATCGACATGCGCAAGGCCCTGCGCGCCAAGCTCGAGGCCCTCGGCACCCCCGGCACCTGGCACCACATCACCGACCAGATTGGCATGTTCAGCTTCACCGGCCTGTCCGAGGCCCAGGTCCTCAAGCTGCGCGACGACGCGCACGTCTACATGACCAAGAACGGCCGCATCAGCATGGCCGGCCTCAACACGAGGAATATCGACTACTTTGCCGAGGCCGTCGACAAGGTCGTCCGGGCGTCGTCGTAGGGCCGCCGAGACGACGGCGGACAGAGGGACATGGGCCGTGTAGATGCTCTTCTTTTCGCCTGGATGGATCGCCTGGATGGATCGCCTGGATGGATCGCCTGGATGGATCGCCTGGATGGATCGCCTGGATGAATCGCCTCAAGGGATCGCCGGGCATGGATCGCCTGGCATGGAACAAAAGCGTGCAGCTAGCTAATGTCAACATGTGTTATGGTACCTGTCCTGCGCTGAATCAAGAGTGATGCGACCCCTGGTGTCGAAGGAACCAGCGGAGTGTATGTGGTTGGCCATCGATATGACGATTGTAACAAAATGCAGGGACAATCTGCTGGACGCGCCAATCTGGTCTTCTTGATCGGCCCTTGTATCGCATGCCAACGACCGATGTAACCGGACCCCCGACGCACAGCGGTGGAGCGATCTGTTCCGAAGCGCCGCTGGCCCTGCACGGCGGGCATCTAACTTCCGGGCGCGTGGCGGCCCGCCAAGCTGGCTCTTCTGTGCTGCCGTCAAGATGCTGGATGGTGGGCGGCTAGTCATGATTGTCTCGCGGGCTGTGGACTCGCAGTGCTGGTGATTTCCAAACGAGATTAGCGGGTGACTTCCTCGTATGCGGCTTTTAACATGAACCGTAGCGTCGAAGAGAAGAGTCTGGAGTTCACCGTCACAAGCGTCTCGCTCATCCGCGCCTTTCTGCACTGCATCTGGATCACTCACTTGTGCTGCGTATGCCGACACGGAGAGGCATCTCGTCGATCTGACCTGGACCAGCTCGCAGACGAGCGCCCGACTGAGCCTCCCCTTCCTTTCGTTTCAACAGCGTCGCAGCCCGAGGCCACACACCAGCCATGACGCTCCTCTCCCTGCCCGACGACCTCGCCAGCAGGGCCCTCTCCATGTTCGACGCCCTCGTCTCCCAAGGCCGTCTGCACTACGCCGCCACGACGCCCGAGACGCACCACGTCAACAGCTTCACCGTAAGCTCGCCGCCCCCCCCCCCACGCGC
>NW_003315027.1:414729-415953 GCF_000150825.1 Verticillium alfalfae VaMs.102
AGGGACGGCACGGCGGCCAACGGGGCCCGGCATGGTGGGCATGGTCTGGGTGAAGGACCAGGCTGAGAGGGACAGCTGGGGGGCGTTTGGGTATACGGAGCATCTGGCGTATTTGGGCGTACCGATTGGAGGGGTTCCTTTGGGTGAGCTGGTATGTGAAAATAGACGCTGAGGATCCACGATGGAATCAAAGCTGAGGATAGACGCCGAGAAGCGACGCTGAGGACGGCGAGGCTGGTCTTGGGATTGCAATAGCATGAGCGGGCGATTGGCGGCGCATCAGCCGGGTGTTCATGACATGAGCTATGTATGATAGTACTGTTTACGAAAGTTGCTCTGAGCTTGAGGGCCTGAACTGCCCGTACGGCCGGTTGTCCACCAACCCTCTTTTGTCTCTGCCAGCGTGTCTGTGATCGTTGTGTGGTAAAGTCATTGCCTTTCGTCACGGGCCCTGTTATAGCCTTTAATTGACACTGAAATAATTCAAGACTGAGGCCGACGTTCCCGTCCTGGAGCTTTCTGACGCCAAGGACAGCAGCTCACCAACTGCCTAATACACAGCAAAACACGGCGACACAGCAAAAGGTATGCTTCCGAACCAGGGAATCGAACCCTGAGCCTGACGGTGAGAGCGTCAAATGTTAGCCATTACACCAGTTCGGATGTTAATGGCTTCGGGCGCGCGAGCCAAATCCATGGCGGGGGGAAGCAGAGATTGCGGAGGGGCTACAGTGAGGGGCGTGAAGGATCTGACATCGGGAGCTCCATTTGTAAACCCACCAAAGGCACTATGGGTGATCCCGACTAGCATGCTACTAGACGGCGACTATCGACATGCGGGAAAAGTGCCAAGATATATCTTTTGATGCCACTGTCGTGCTGTTCTGTGTTTGAACTTAAGATTCTCGACGAGAAACAGCGTCGTGTGCGGAAAGGCTGTCTGCCAGCCGGATGATCTCCAATTAACAAAGTGACCTGGGCACGTCACATCATGATTGGGTAATTGGAATCTCCTATTGGGAATGGCTGGTGACGACGGATCGGTGCTAAATCCAAGCGGGGATGCCGAGGTATACCATCCACATCAGTGGCATCCATTGACGGGATCAATAAGCGTGTATTCGAGGAAATGCTACAGTGACCATCGCCAGGCGACGCTCGGGAACATGAAATGAACGAGCCCACGAATTCTAAAGACGCAGAGACGGATTGCAAAGGTATGCA
>NW_003315027.1:416053-417180 GCF_000150825.1 Verticillium alfalfae VaMs.102
CAGCCGCAGGATAGGGAGCCACTCACCAGCGTCGTTGAACAAATTGTCAACGACGGGCATGGCATCCCGGGCTCCATTGCCAGCCTCCACGACCTCAGCCCACGGCGAGCCCCGGAGGCAGTCTCAAGCTAGCCGGGAAGGGTCTGCCGCAGGCGACCATCAAGATACCCCCCCATACCAAGGGTTGATCCTAGGTCGACCAGGCGATCTTCGATACTTTGGTCAGGACGCACCCATCAGTAGCCAGAGTTGCCGGTTCAGGAGCCAGATCACTAACACAGCCTAGGCCCGTCTACCACCTTTTCCTCCATCTTCCCTCGAACCAGAAACAAGGCCGAAAGGCATCCAGACGCGGCTTCTTTCGGGAGGATCACCGCCTCGCTAAGGGGTGGCACCTTTTCCAGATGGGTTCATCCCGCATTGCAGCCGCTTTTCGGCAGAACAGTCCATGAGCCGCTACCATCATGGGAGCAAGCTCTGTCACTGGTCAACGATTACTTCCACCACGAGAATCGGCACTGGCCACTCTTCGATCACCCTACTTTCATGGCCTGTCTCGGTCGCCAGTACACCGATGATCCGCCGCCTGAATCGTCATGGTGGGCCGCCCTGAACATTGTTCTCGCCACGGCCCAACGCAGAAAGGCCAGCACAGACCCAAGCAACTGGCAGGAAACCCTGAACCAGGCCTGGAAGTATGTGCAGAACGCCATGAGCGCGGTCCTTGACATTCTCTTCCACAACATCAGTCTACTCTCGGTACAGGCTCTGGTGAGCATCGGCCGCTTCTTCCTGGACACCCCCAATCCTCAGCCGACATTCATACTGTCATCCTCGGCAGTGCGTCTCGGTCAGGCCATTGGGTTGCACAAGCAAGACTGTCAGTCCACGCACGAGCGAACGGACCAGAAACAGAGGGCCCGTGTCTTTTGGTGTGCGACGATTCTGGACCAGCTGGCATGCTCCAAGACTGGAAGGCCGCCCGCGCAAAAGGCAGAGGATTATGCTGTGAGGTTACCAGAATTATCTGAAGACGGAACACTGGGCACATGTGTGTCGGTTGATGGCCAGACCGTCCTAGAAAACTTTCGACTGGACGCTCATCTCTCCACCATTGAAGCGGACAG
>NW_003315027.1:418392-430922 GCF_000150825.1 Verticillium alfalfae VaMs.102
GCGTAGAACGTCCCCGCCTACCGGACGGAATCGACCATTCCAGCTTGGACGACGAAAACTTGAACGCAGGTGCCAACACATGAATGTTTTCCTTCAAGCCATACTCATCCCCGCTCATGGGCCAAAAGAAGTCTGGCCGAGTGAACAGGTCAGGACGCACTTTCTTGAATGACCCAAATGTCTTTTGCACTAAAATGGCCATGTCATCGAAATGACGGGGACTAAAGGAGGGATCCCGCGCCCTTAGCTCCTGCTGTTGTTGTACAGAATAGAGCCCGAGACGAGTAAGCCAGATGTTATACTGGGTCAGGCTGATGTCAATGTCAAAGGTCCTGTCTTCAAGTGTTCTGGCATGCAGTGCTTGCATTGCAGCAACAGCACCAACGAGCCCAGTCTGATAATCAGAGTTCGCTGTCGTGAAGTTAGAAACATGAAAAGACCTTTTACAAGGAGTTTGCAGCTTACGTAGGAGCGGGACAACCGGTTCATCCAGCCCGAGGAACTTTCCTTGCACATGTGCGAGGCCTACCAGGCAGTCACTGATCTGCTGCCACCCTGACCGCCCGGCCAGGGGGCCGTCAAATCCGTAGCAATTCTCCCGCATATAGATCAAGCTCGGGTTCAGCGCCCTCAGCACCTCGGTGCTGAAACCGATTTTCGCTAGTGCCGTTGGCCGAAATCCATCGACAAGTAAGTCTGCATCCTTGACCAGTTCCCTGAGCTTGGCTCTGCCGTCATCCGTCTTCAGATTCAGGTTTGTGTCCCTCTTGCCGGTTTGCAAATCGACCATGGTAGCTGCGTACTCCGGCAACGTGTCGCAGGACACACGTAGAACCTCGGCGCCGAGAACAGCCAGAATTTTCGAGACCGCTGGCGCAGCTATGACTCGGGACAAGTCCAAGACTTTGATCCCGGCAAGCGGTTTGAGGTCTTCGTTGCCTTCGTGACGAGGCCACGCCTTGCGAGGTGCGGGGATCGGTGTTACTGACCAGAGCGGCTTTTCGGCCATGGCTCTGCCTTGCTCGCTGGCATGGAACTCTTCTGGAGTGAGGCAGACAACGCCAGCTTGTCGATACTGGTCGTTCGCCACCTGCTCAATCTCTCGAGAATCCCATTGCGCGACCTTTTCGGAGTAAATCCTGAATGCCTCATCCGCTGTGACGTCGGATTCCTCGATACCGAGCATGGTCATCGTTGGTTTGGCATTCATGGATCCGTGGAGATGATACCATCTACCATCCTTAGTCTTGTAGACATTTGTCGCATACCGATGGATTTGCGCTGAGCTGTCGTGGATGTCCATGGCAGCCAACTCCTTTCCAAGCTGTTCATGTTGCATGAAGGACTTGCCGCCAACCATTGGTAGGAGGACTGAGCCCAGGAATAGTGTTGCGAGGTCGGTGTTGACTTCGACACCCTGGTAGTCGATGTGATAGCGCTCTGATGCGATGACATTGGCGGCTGTTGCAGCTAGTGCCGTCAGCGCGGAAGATGACTCGGTGAACTTGACAGGCGTCAAGACAAATGGTCTCGGATCCGCACTCGTGAAATTCACTTTCTTGGCTGCCTCTCTGAAGGATGCGGATAGACCCAAACGAACGTCATTGAGGAGCACCTCATGCAGAATCCGAGCTGCCTCTTCAGTAACGGAGCAATCGTTCATATTGGGAATTTAAGATGACTGAGACCAAGGTTGACGAATAATTACAGAAAACATTCAAGAAGGGGTCGGGTCTGCGCGTGCTCGCAGCTAATCTATAGACGGTGATCTTTGGGGCAAGCGGAGTTTTACGTGCCCGGCTTGCCGGCCGGAGTTCTGCGCAACACTCCGAAGATCAACACATGAGAGCGCGAAACTCCGACAGTGTGGTGGCTTCGCCACCATCATGGCTTGAGACCTTCCCCAATTCTCCCAACACTGATGACGCGAAACTCCGGCTCTCACCTGTTGTATCAATAGCCTCGGCGATCCCAAATGCCGGTGCACCCGGCAGTCAATGTCATGAGGGGTATTCCAGAGATGGCTGGCTATAAGGGCGGGCAATGTATCTGTTTCATTCTTTGAGCCCCTGCCACAGGTTTATTTGAACTCGGATTATACGTGGTCATCATGACAACAAATCCAAAATGGCGAGAAGGCGACTTTGGGGTGAGACCGGGTTCGCATCGCGAACTGTTCGGGATACCATGGTACCAGCATACATTCCCCAGACTTCTCATTCGGTATTTGCTACTCATTCAACCATACGGGACCCGCCATCTGAGATGTACAACCAGGCTAAACTTGGTGACGTCGATTTCATCACAGGCGACTACCTTGCTGGTAATAACACCTAACTCGACGCATATTGAGATCATGGATTGAGAGCGTTCTAGAGGTCAATATCGCAAATAATGCCGAAGCCTATGCTCAGGGCAAACACCCAGGCTACGAGGAAACTGCCTGGGAAGGCATCCGACAAGCGATTGATGTGATTGCAGAGAAGAAGATCAAGGTGGCCATCAATGGCGGCGCCCTGAACCCTCAAGGGCTTGCCAGGAAAGTAGCTGAGCTGGTAAGATGACTTTCTGCGGCATCGCTGAACTACAGATGACTAAGAATGCATTACAGATCAACAGTAAAGGCTACGGCATGCGTGTAGCCTACGTCGCTGGAGATGACATCCTACCTCAGCTTGGGCGTGATACAATGCCGCAGGGGCCTGGCGACTCTCTCCCTCACCTCGATGCGGCGAATCCGCATGTCAATCTTCTCCCTGAAGCAATGCAATTCTCGAAGAATGATCGAGAGCCCCGTAAGATTGTGTCAGCAAATGCTTATCTCGGTGCGCATGCTATATACGAAGCTCTCCAAAATGGAGCCGACATCATCATATGCGGCCGGGTCTCGGACGCAAGTCCAGTCATTGCGTGCGCGTGGTATTGGTGGTCTTGGACCAACACCGACTATGACCAACTTGCCGGGGCTCTGATCGCCGGCCACATGATCGAGTGCTCGGCATACGTGACCGGTGGGAACTTTGCTGGCTTCGAAGCGTACAACCTCGCTGCCTTCATAGAGCCCGGGTTTCCCATCGCCGAGGTTGCACACGATGGCAGTTGCGTGATCACGAAGCATGCTGGCACCGGTGGCATGGTCAATGTCGACACGTGCAGGAGTCAACTTCTTTATGAGCTCCAGGGAAATGTGTATCTCAACAGCGACGTGAAGGCCTACCTTGACCAGGTAGTCATGGAGCAAGTTGGAGCTGATAGGTACTGACCGCAACAGCTCATCCTGTAAACCTGGTCTGACATTATCTAGGGTTCATGTTTCGGGCATCCGAGGTGCCCCTCCTCCCGACACTACAAAATTGGCGATTTTCTACAAAGGAGGATACGAAATGCAGTTCCTGGTAAATGCCACCGGCTATGCTGTTGACGAGAAGTTCAAGTTGTTCGAAAAGCAAATCAGGAGCAGGATAGGCAACGAGGGACAGGCAGGGTTTGATGCACTTCACTTCCAACGGTAGGCTAGATTCGTCTGGAACTTCGTGCCGAAATAGATGCTCATGATCAGCGCAGCATCGGAACGCCAGCATCCGACCCTCGAGATCAAAACAGCAGCACGGTTTACTTCCGAATTTTCGCGCAAGCGACAGGTCTTCGAACGCTGGCGCAGGTCGGTCAAGCTTTCAAGGACATATCGCTGAGGCACTTCTCTGGTAGGTTTTCCCGCTTGCGTGTAGAATCAACGACAAGGGTGATATCTGACGACATCATCGTCTAGGCTTCCACAGTTCTCTGGATTTCCGCACCGCAGTGCCGCGCCCGTACGTGGCGTACTGGCCGTCCCTGTGGCGCCAGGCCGATCTCGAAGAGCGGGTGTGTTTTATGAAGGTCAACGGTGATGTCGAGGCCGAGCTCAATGTGGCAAGACCTCCCAAGTACGAGCTGCTCGAGGATCGTGACTCCTATGATACGCCCTCGCCTTCGATCTCGGCCTTGCGAGGAGATCTGCGCAAGGTTCGCCTTGGAGACGTGGCACTCGGCCGGTCGGGTGACAAAGGATCCAACCTGAACTTTGGCCTCTTTGTACATCGGCACGATGAATGGGAGTGGTTGCGCACCTATATGTCCATCGACAGGGTGAAGACGCTTCTTGGCGATGAGCTCAGAGCCGACTTTGCCGTGGAGAGGGTCGAGTTTCCTGGCATCTTCGCCGTGCACTTTGTGGTGTACGGCATTCTTGGCAGGGGTGTGAGCAGCTCCCATCGGTTGGATGGCTTCGGCAAGGGGTTCATCGATTATTTCAGGGACAAGGTTGTGGAGGTTCCCGCAAGTTTGCTGAGCAACAAGAGTAGGATATAAGGCTGAATGATTTAGATGTGGATTATTATTGTTTTTTTCGAGAAGATCCAGGGGCGAGGTGGATCCATTGTCTGGACACTGGTCTCATAATCTCGCTCGAATCCTTCGGGCGGTTATGCGGCACCCGGAGATCTAACTACCCAATCTGGTCTTCTCCGGGGCCTTATTAGTGCCATCGTGACGGGTCCCCTTGCATTAGGTTGATGGAGGCGGATATTTGATGAGGAAACCCCAGATCGCTGAGGCGGATGAATGAATTTCTCGGTGTTTGTTCCTTTACCAACACACAGCGTCGTCGATTTCCATTCATATTCAGTCGCTCGTTATTGCTATTGTTTGCCCTCACCATGGTTCGTATCACCAACCTTGTGCTCGGCGTCATCGCCGTGGCTTCGGCCTCAACCTCAGCGCAGTATTTTTCTCGCTACGACCTGGAGAAGCAAAATAAGGATGCCACATGCGACGTCAGTTTTTCCAGCCAAATTGAACGCTGACAACGACGTGAATTACTGATGCATATGCAGAATAACTGCTACTTCAGGAGCATGTCGGGCTCCTGCGCCGATGACCCTGCTTGCGTATGCAACCAGAACGCCAAGCGCAATGCACTCTGGTGCTGCTTGGCCAAGAATTGCGACTCAAATGTGCTGCCTGGTGCGTCTCGGCTTCGCGTGAGCTTCTTGTGGATGGAAGAACCATTCTGACGAGAGATTTGCAGAGGCCATCTGGCGCCACGGAATGAACTGCGACGCCTTTGGGATCCCCATTCCAGAGGAGTTTGATGTGCAGGGCGTCTGTGGAATCCCATGGACCTCGACGACATCAACCAAGGCCGCCGCCACGCCCACCGCTGAGCCGAGCTCGGCCAAGGCCGGTGAGTCGTCCGCCGCTGCCATCACCGGCAATGGTTCCTCGGCGACGGCTGCGGTGACTACCACCACCGGTGCCTCCTCGTCGGCTGACGAGAGTGCTGCCCTCACCACCGCCGCGCCCCTGACAACAAGCCCGACGTCTTCTGGAGCGGGCGCTTCGGTTGCGAGCGACGCCGCGACGACAGCTGCTTCTCCTGCGGCTGGAGCTGGTCCTGTGCAGCCTGGCTTTGGCGTCTTGGCTGCTGCTCTAGGCATGATGCTCTGGTGATGGTGGGGCGTGTAGCTAGATACCTTGGAAAGTTATGATGCAAGACGAGTAAATCATTGTCGAATTCATGGTTCTGAAGCTTTATAAGCTGCATGAGAGCTGCACTTGGAGGCCTCGTGATGTGTTGTTGGGAAAGCCATGTCATCCCACCTATGTCAGTGACAGGAACGCAGACTGTGCCAACGAGCTGAATTCACACTCCTGCACCAGGGGCCAACGGGCCGGGCAGGTGTGAACTCATCGGGAACACTGTACGCCAGTATCGGATAACGCTGACAAGTCGGGCGCTGATTGGCACAGTTGTGAGTTAAGAGTTGCGGGGGTTGGCAACCCTGGCCACCACCTTGGGCCCAGCCTCGTGTCTGTCTCTCTCATGACTTTGTCCTTTCGATGACTTCCTTTGCACTGGCCATTTGGTAATGACTGCATTGTGAACCAGCCCATTGTGATCTTGGCTCACTATCGATACTCGTATGTCGCACGTATGCCGGGTTAGACGCGACTAGCAAAGTCCGGCATGGCGAGGGGCTCAGGGGTTTGGCTTATGAGGAAGTATGGCATCCAGTACCCAGGCTAAGGTGCCTTGGATATCGTGAGGGACGTGATTTCTGGCATCGCCTTTTCCCTCTCATATTTTCTTTTCTTGTTCAGTATTGCCTTTATAATGTATCTTTGGTGGTGCGGACAACCCGAGACTGAGTAACTTGGCGCAGACATCAAATGCGACTTTGCAAGTCCCACTGCCACCAGATAAACTTCTCCCGCAGCCTGTTCTGCCAACCAATTGTTTTCCCAGATATGTCTCGGGTTATGTAGATCCTGAATGACTGCCATCGATCGCTCCGACCCTGGGCAAGACCCTGCTATTTCTCGTCTGACATGCATTTAAGAATTCCGTGCCTCATGGCTGCGTTGCAACACTGCATCAGATGGGCAACCGACAATCTCGGCACTGCCCGCTTCCCAAGTCCATGGCATGACTACGCGTTCCCTGACTGGCGGTGCTGGTCAAACACAGAGACACCCAGCCAAGGAACCGGCCACTCAGCCGGGCATCAAGTCAAGTGCTTGACTCGACTCGAATTGGCGATCGTTTGCCCTCGCTGCTGGCTTCCCCGAGCGACCGACCACCGGCACCGGCTGAATAGGATGGCCCTCGGCCTGCTAGGAGGCCGCTCCTGTCACCCTAGGCAGTCTTGTAGGTCGGGGAATAATTCGATGTTCAAGGTAGAGCAACAGTGTACTCCATATGCCACTGACTCAATCCTGGGGAACGAGGTGCCATTAAGAACCGATATGCGGGGGAGACGTACCCCCTTGTCCACGCGAACCTCCGCATCTACGCCCCCCCGCGTCTCCATATCCCCGTCCCGACGGCTACAGACCTGGAGCCGTCCCACTTTGATCGTCACAACGTCCTGGGATCGCCATCGCTGGCTGCCCAAACCGTGGATAATATGCCATCTAGCTCTTGGCGCAACCATTATGGGGTCTCTCCACCGCTCGCACCGTCGTCCAACCAAGCCTTGAAATCGGGCCTTCAACCAAGATGCTGCCAAGCCTCAGCGTCGCTTTCCATGCGACACGTCCGCCCGGCTCGCGATATTGCCCATGGGGTGAAGGAAAGGGCAATTGATAGACATGGGGTCAGGCGTGGTCTGGGAATGCATATAAGGCGAGAGTGCCCGGGCTTCCTGCCTCTGATGATCGCCGTTTCCGAGGAGCTGTCTTCAACCTAAGGGCTCTCATCCCAATCCACTGTTCCATAGCTAAAATTCTCAACTGGTTATCTATCGTCAGAACGTCGCCTCATCTGCGCACCCCTCTGCCAGAATCGCCACCATGGTCGTCCACAGTAGCGGTCGCAAGGCCGAGACGGGTGCTGCCGACCCCATCATCACCCGCATCTCCGAGGAAGACAAGGTCGCCTGGTACAAGAAGCCAAACCTGCGATACCTCTACCTCATGCTTTTCCCAACGTGTATGGGTATCGAGCTGACGTCCGGCTTCGACTCTCAAATGATCAATGCTCTCCAGATGGTCAGCGCATGGAAAGACTGTACGTACACGGACCGACGGGTCGAGCTATGAACGGTCTTCGTGTCTAATCCGTCCGCCGACTAGACTTCGACTATCCCAGCGGGGCTCTGCAGGGCATAATCGCTGCTGCGTACTCCCTCGGCGCGATCCTCTCTCTGCCCTTCATCCCGTATGTTAACGATAGGTGGGGCCGCCGATGGTCCATCTTTGGTGGCAGCACCATCATGATCGTGGGTGCTCTGCTGCAGGGTTTCTCGACGCATGGTAGGCTATTCTCATCTCGTGTCCTGAGCAGCAGAAGCATTGCGCTGACTGCCAAAAGTTGGCATGTACATTGTCGCCCGCCTCATCCTCGGATTTGGTATCCCAACTTGTATCGTGTCCGGCTCGTCGCTCATTGGCGAGCTCAGCTATCCCAAGGAACGACCGGTTCTGACGTCGCTGTTCAACGTTGCTTACTTTTGTTGGCCAGGTAAGTCAAGTATGGATCAGTGATGGAAAAATTTCCCTAATCGTTACTAGATAATGGGCTGCTGGTATTACCCTTTGGCACAAACACCATCAGCAATGACTATGCCCTGGAGGGATCCCCTTCGTGGGCTGCAAATCTGCCCCGTCTCTCTTGCAGATCACCTTTTGTTTTGTGAGAGCCCCTCTGCAGTATTTTTCAAGACAAGATCACTGATATCGATTCGGCAGCTTCCTCCCCGAGAGTCCCGCTGGCTGATCGTCAATGACCGCATTGAAGAGGCCAGAGAGGTGTTCATCACGTACCACGCCGAGGGCGACCGCGACTCGGAGTTTGTCAAGGCAGAAATGGCACAGATCCAGACAACTATTCGTATCGAGATGGACGCTGCCAAGATGAGCTGGATGGATATCCTGGCCACTGCCGGCAACAGGCGTCGAGCTCTCGTGACCATGTTCCTCGGCCTGTAAGTCACCCATTCGAGCGCCGCACCTTTCTCATACCATCTGTGCTAACACAGCACCCCCAGCTTCACTCAATGGTCGGGCAACACGCTCATCTCCTACTATCTCGGCACCATCCTCGAGAAGATTGGCTGGACGAACACGCAAGACATGCAGAAAGTCAACCTCGGCATTGCAGGCTGGAGTCTCATCTGCGGCACCACTGTGGCCCTGCTCGTCCGTCGCTTCCGGCGTCGCGTCATGTACATGACCTGCGTCCTCTCTCTCCTCTGCGGTACGTGCAGTCCTCCTATTTATCCCACCCCATACCCATGAAGCAAACATCTGACGCAGCACAGTCTACATCGCCTGGACCGTCTCCATGGAGCGCGCGATGCACGCCAACGAGAACAACTACACCAACAACGCCGCCTCGACGGCGACCCTCTTCTGGATCTTCGCCTACTCGCCCGCCTACAACATTGGCTACAACGCCCTGACCTACACCTACCTCGTCGAGCTGTGGCCCTACGCGCTGCGCTTCGCGCGGGCATCGCCTTTCTTCCAGCTCTTTCGGCCGCCTGGCCGGCTTCTTCACGACCTTTGTCAACCCCATCGGCATGGACAATGCCGGCTGGAAGTATCTCATCTTCTACTGCTGCTGGCTCGCCTTTGAGGTGGGCTTTGTGTGGTTCATGTTCCCCGAGACGGCGGGCCGAACGCTCGAGGAGCTGGCTTTCTGTGAGTCGACCTGCCTTTGGCTGTGCTGGGGGGCGTGGTTTGCTAATTTCCGAGACCAGTGTTCGAGGACAAGCATTTTGCGGAGAACGCAAACATGGCTGTCGAGAAGGTTGTGCATGAGGATGTGCCTGGGGCGCAGAGGCCGCTGGAGGATGAGAAGGTGGTGGGCGCAGGGGAGGTGGAGGATGCGGGGAGGAGGGTTTGAGGTGGTTTACGATTTGCGATGGGTTGCTGTGGGATTGGACTGAACTTTGGACGGTCAGCTATATGAATTGCATGCTTTGTGTTTTCTGTCGAGTACATTGCCTGAAGGGCATGATTGAATCGTTCCGTGCTGTTGAATGTGCATGTCAGAAGGCTCGTAGCACTCCAAGTCAAGCGTACTCTATGGAGTCGGCAGGCGCCTCCAAATTCGTTCTGGCACCTCGCAAATATCGAAAAGATTCTATGCTTATTCCTTATGAATTGCATTCTCGCGTGAAATTTCGTCCCTGCGTCATGGTACACTGCCTCACCCAGCTTTGCCGTCATCATGTTGTCATATATTGAATGAAGGCTGTAGTTATTGCGCGTACTTGAACATCCAAGTATTGTCAAGTTTGGGACCACAAACCAGATATTCGCCATATACTTGTGACATGTTTGCGGAAAACTGTAGGGAATTATGGACAGTGAGATGTCACGTCATGCGATAGTGAGAAATAGGTCGCCTGGACAAGTTACGCCATTGTGCACAAACGGAACACCTTGCGCAGGTAGGATATATGCTCAGATGAATTTAGGTCTGGCTTTCACGGCAGTGCTGAACGGCGATGCTGCTCCGAAGCCACTGCCCAAGACCCCCGCGGAAAGCGATTATGGCCTGCTTGGCCTGCAGTATGAATAGTACCCGCGACGGAGTAGCATGGACCACATAGATGGAGAAGAAATAATTGTTTGATTGTAACGTGTTCCGCTCTACAAAGCAGCAATCGCATTCTCCAGCGGCGCCCTCACAGTCTCCCAGCCCAACCAGTCTGACCGCGTTGTCGGCAGCAGCCCCATCGCGTTGACTTTCCACACGCCGACGGCGAGCGCCAGCACCTGCATGGCGAGATAGGCCATCTTGACCTGGAACATCTGGCCCTTGTTCGTGTCGGACTCGAAGCGCTCAAAGGCCGAGTTAACGGCGAAGAGGCCGGTGATGGGCGTCTTGAAGGCCATGAGGACCATCATGATGCTGAAGATCTGGAGGGAGTTGCCGGACATGTACATCATGATGGCGGTCATGGGCAGGTTCTTGGCGGGGGCGAGGGCGACCTCCCAGGCCTTTTTGACCTTGAGCGTGTCCATCTCGGCGGGGGTCGGCTGCTTGCGCGGTGTGTGCTTGACATCTTTCTGCTTCTGTGGGAGCTGTCAGAGGGGCCACTGAATGAGGCGAAAGACGGAATGAGGAGGTGAGGTACGAACCTTGGAGCCGGAGGACTGGGATGAAGGGTAGCCGTTCGGGTCGGAAATGCCGTTGACCTTCTGCTTGGAGGCAGGGGGCGAGTGCAGCTGAGAGACCCAGCGAGGGGTGTCGCCTTTGACGAGAGACATGGCGTCGGATTGTTGGTTTGACTGGGGATAGCTGGTGCTCGAAGCAGGAAAGACGCTGGCTGACAAGGCTGAGCTGAATTAATGAGGGTGGAAACAAGCTTGCGATGCACAGGCTCGAGGCAACGGGCAACGTCGAAGCTGGCCTTGCGCGCATCCGCATCAGTCAGCGCGCCCCACCTCCACCTCCCACTGAGCTCGGAACTGAACAGAGGGCGGGTGCCAGTGCTTTCGCTTAGCTTATCGAACACGACGATAAGACGTCGAACCCCACCGGCAGCACCGGGAACGCTGGAGCTTGACACGAGGTCCAGGCTCAGGCTCAGGGGACTCGACATTGGACGGGGGAAGGGCCATGGATTGGAATTCTCCCCTATTCCTGTCCGACAGTGCTGCGTCTGCTCGCGACAGCTCCAACAACATCCGACCATATCCCTTTGCGACCGGGGCTTCTCACGATTCATAGACGTCGGAACAAGCTCGACGACAATCCTCAGCTCACCTCAATCCCTACGAGCCATCGCGAATCCATTGGACAGTACCCACCCTCCTCTAGAGCCAACAGACAGATAGACAGACACAGAGCACATCCGACCCCCCTTGGCTTGTGCAGTGCTGCAGACTTTCGACTTTTTGGGCGACCCATGTGACATATTACCTATCGACCCCCGCCATAGCCATAAAAAACAAGAAACCCAAACGAACAAATACCTACCTTGGCCTGGCTGCCGCCTCCCGCCGGCCGCAGCACCTACGAACCCTCCAATTAGGGAGACTGGTCGAAAGCTCTACCCTCAGGTGCCCTGGTCCCCCTCCCAGCTCGACGTGAGGGGTTGCCTTGTCTTGGGTTGGTGTGCCGCTCTATCGCCCACCCCAAGCCTTGATCGTCTGCGTGTGCGTCTGCGCGCGCGCAACTCACCTGTCTCTCGGAACCGAGGCAGACGTACCAGATACCCAGACAGGCTTCTGGGCTTAGCTGAAAGTCTTGGGCTGTGTCCACCACCCCCCTCCCCCCCTTCCCCTTCGACGTGTGTGTCGACCACCCACCATGTCGAGCTCACAGGCCGGAGGTGACTCCAAGCTGTTCGCGAGGGTAAGTGCTTCGTCCCTCCTTCTCCCCTGCATATAGCCAGCATCCTTCCTGCCCCGTCACTGCTGTGCCCCCCTTTGATCGCCATCGGCGGTCGCCATGTCGTAGACATCACAGGCCTCGGTGGGCATCGGGCTGTCACCTCGTCTTGTTGTCCAGCATACCAACCCACCACCGACCGACCGATCGACTGAATTTTGCGCATCACGATACCCCTTGGTTCTGGTTCTCGCTTCTTCCTCTCCCTCCTCCAAGATACCCCCATGCTGTCGACGTCGCATCCCGCCTCCATCATGTTTATGGCGTACATGCCGCCGCCGGCGTTGCCCAGGCTAACAACTGCAAAGGGCAAAGTCGCCGAGTTGCGACTCGAGCTAAATAGCGGAGGAAAGAAGGACAAGAACAATGCGGGCAAGAAGATCGCCCTCAAGAAGATTGTGGCCAACATGACCATGAGCAACAACGACATGGTGGCGCTGTTTCCCCGATATTATTGGATGCATGCACATTCAGAGCCTCGAGATCAAGAAGATGTGCTTTCTTGTTTCTAGTCAACTATGCGAGGATGAGGCCAGAGATTGCGCTGCAGGCGATACCCGTGCTGGAGAGGGAAAGCATCATGTCCCTTCCTTCTTTTGTCAGTTGATGACAGAAGATGACATGCGCAGGATATGGACGAACC
>NW_003315027.1:431631-439122 GCF_000150825.1 Verticillium alfalfae VaMs.102
CCAGAAACAAATCTCGGCGCTCTGCGCAAAGCTGTCGCCGCCGCTGGTGACGCTGCTCGCCAAGGGCCCCGAAGGTGCAGTACCTGGCGCTGCGCAACGCGCTGCTGATTCTGCAAAAGCGACCCGAGGTGCTGCGCAACGACATTCGCGTCTTCTTCTGCAAGTACAACGACCCCATCTACGTCAAGGTGACCAAGCTGGAGCTCATCTTCATGCTGGCCAACGAGAAGAACATTGACGAGGTGCTTACGGAGCTGCGCGAGTACGCGACCGAGATTGACGTGCACTTTGTGCGCAAGGCGGTGCGGGCCATCGGCAAGCTGGCCATCAAAATTGAGCCGGCGGCGCGGCAGTGCATCAACCTGCTGCTGGAGCTCGTATCAACCAAGGTGACGTACATCGTGCAGGAGGCGACGGTAGTGATCCGTAACATTTTCCGCAAGTACCCGAACCAGTACGAGTCGATCATTGGCACCCTATGCGAGCACCTCGACTCGCTCGACGAGCCTGAGGCCAAGGCGGCCATGGTATGGGTCATTGGGCAGTACGCCGACAGGATCGAGAACAGCGAAGCGCTGCTTGAGGATTTCCTCGACTCGTTCGCCGAAGAGCCGGTCGAGGTGCAGCTGGCGCTGCTGACGGCGACGGTTAAGCTGTTCATCCAGCGGCCGACCAAGGGCCAGGAGCTCGTGCCGCGGGTGCTCAAGTGGGCGACGGAGGAGACGGACAACCCGGACCTGCGCGATCGGGCCTACATGTACTGGCGGCTGCTGTCGACAGATATGGCGGCGGCCAAAACGATTGTCATGAGCGAGAAGCCGCCCATCACGGCCGAGTCGGAGCGCCTCGACCCGGCCACGCTCGAGGAGATGTGCCTCAATGTCGGCACGCTGGCGACCGTCTACCTCAAGCCCGTGCAGACTGTGTTCCGGTCGGCGCGCGCCCGCAAGCTGCTCGACTCGCCGGCGCTGCAGAAGCAGTACTCGCGACGGCTGAGAAGCAGAAGAGCCTCAGCCAACTCGGCCTCGGCGTCAGCCGGCCGACATTGATGTGCGGAACCGGGCGGCAACGCGGCGACGGCGGTCGGCGTGGCGCGACATCGGCGCGGTGCGCCCTGGCACGCCCAACGGAGACGGCAACGGGAACCTTGCGCAGCGCGGTCAACGACGCGGAAGGTACTTTGCGGGCATCGGACCGCAGCAAATGGCGCCATGCGTGTGGACGACGCGATGTGTTTGGGGGCAACGGCGGGTACGAGACGGGTTATGTGGTGAACCAGCACGCGCCGCAGCAGGTGGTGCAGCCGGCGCAAGGGGCAGGGAGTAACGGTGATCTGCTGATGCTGTAGAGATGCGGTGAATATATCCCAGTTCGTTTATGCTGTACTTTTTGTGTTTTCCATGCCCTCTGCTGCTTTCCCTGCTTAAACTCATATGTGGCGTATTGCGAGGAACGGGGTACATGCTCGAAGAGGCGTCGAGGCCATGTCCTGAGCATGCTGGCAGTGGTCGTTAGTTCATGTAGTGAACCGTAGGGATTCCTCCTGGAGCACCTTAGAACGGCCACAGACAAGGTACGGCACACTGCAGAAGGTGGGGAACACTGGGGCGGCTTCCACACCTGCAAGATTCCGTAGGTATTGTCGAAGCATACCATGTTGGCGGGGTCGAGCGTCATGGTCTGAAGTCAGTCTCGTGACGCCGTGACGCCTTCTTCGGCAGGACCCGATAGTCCAATGAGGAGAGGTGAAAAGTGCGCCATTGAATGATCTCAATGTTCACTTCATGATGCTTGCCTGCCTGTCCCATGAGGAGCATGTCGAAGAGCAATGGCCCAAACAGGAGGCGTGGTCCAGCTCGGACTGTCGCCAAGACGGAGGATCCTGTCTGTGAGGAATACGTAGGTCGATGTTGTACCTGCGACCGAGCGGCTGGGCGCTGAGGTGCAGTAGCAAGAGCTGCCAGGCCTATCTGGGCTCTCCGAAGGGGACCGGAGGCCCTGAGGCCCCCAGCTCTTGAGCTTGCCAGGCTGTCGACCTTCCCGAAGGTACCTAGGCAGGACCCTAGGCAGGACCCTAGGCAGGACTTTAGGCAGGTACCTAGGCTCCATGGGCAGGAAGGCAGGTAGGTCCGTATCCATGGAATGGAAGGCGAGAAAAGTACTCCCTCGCTGCTGCCAGACAAAGCGAAGTGATGCTCCCTTCCTGCCCTGTGACCGTCACCTTGAAGTCAAACACGCAACATTCCACTTCCCCACATGGCTCAGGTGCCATGAAAACCGCACATCATCATGTCGTCCAACACGTTTCAGACCCTCCCATCACCGAACCCAGTCGTTTTCGTGTCCCTGCGTCTCTTCACCTCTTCATCCTGCCTGCGGCACAGCGGTACAACAGCATCCAGAAAAACGCATTCAATCCCGTCTTCCCTTTTACCGGCAACCACCCGAGAAGCCCGAGTCATTTCCCGCATGAACTGACAGTCTAAGAACCACCCCGGTCCCATTGGTCGCCTCCACCGCTGTGCCTCAACCCCAGACCCAGTACCACCCCCAAAGCACCAGTACCCAGAGCACCCCGACCATCCGTCCCGCCCAGCCGTGTGCCCCCCCCCCCCCAATGGCCAACCGACAAAAATGGATGGGTACTGGCTGGCTGGCTGGCCCGGCTGGCTCCCTGACTGACTGAATTGATCGCTTGTCCTGGGGGAGCGAGCGGGCCTGGATTGACCTGAATCTGAACATCTTTCCGACACTTCCAACCACGAACGGCTCTGCAGCAGACTGCATTGCGTTTTCCACCATCTCCCCCTCTCTTCTCGCATCCTCCTTCCCCCCCCAAAGAGGTCGCAATGGCTGATTCCCATCAACCCACTGCCACGACCTCGACGGCTGTCGAGATGAAGAACGACACCGCCGCCTCCATTGATGAGCCCCGGGACGCCGTTCCCATGGCCGATCTCCCCGGTGGCCCTGAACAGCCTGCCTCCTCCTCAGCCGCCGCCGCCGCTGTTGCCGTCGAGAAGACGACAGACACCACGACGACACTTCCCACAACGACACCCACAGAAGCCTCCCCAGCCGTTGCAGCACCAACAACGACCGATACGACAACAAACCACGCCGCCGCCGCCACCACAACCGCCTCCCCTACCGAAGACACAATCGCCGCCGCCGCCCCCACTGCCACCACACCTACGACCACAACACCTCAATCCCCGCGCGCCGCCCGCTCCGATTCCCTCGCCATCGGCCCCTCGGTCGAGCACGTCCAACCCGTCACGCCCGCCCACCCCTCCGACGGCCCCGTCTGCAACATCACGCTGCTGCTGACTACGGGCGCTCGCCACCCCTACCGCCTCGACGAGAAGTACCTCGCCAAGCGCAACGTTGCCGTTCCCGCCAAGACGGATGATGGCAAGAGTGACCCCTTTAGCATCAGCGTCTACACTCTCAAGGAGCTCATCCTCAGGGAATGGCGCGAGGAGTGGGATGCGAAGCCCGCGAGCCCCAGCAGCATTCGCCTTATTCACTTTGGCAAATTGCTGGACGATAAGGACCAGCTGAAGCGTAAGTCTCTTCTTTCCTTGGATTCTGCGTTGGAGGTTTGTCAATGGCACGGCTTTGGTACGCCAGGCCCAATGCCTGTTGATAGACTGGTGCTCGGCCTGCTCGATTGCCATCGTCGTCGTTGGCTGGCCCAATACCATGAGCGTGTCTGGTTGAAACACTGTCCCACCCGACTATCAACTTCTTCCATGCCCCGTGATGAACTCGCTGACCTGTCCAGAATACTCTTTCAGCGCAGAGACGGCCAACGTCGTGCACATGACGGTGCGCCCTGCGGACCTGATTGAGGAGGAGGAACCCAAAGGCGGCAGCAAGTCGACTTCTGGTGGTCGCTTGAGCGGCCAAGGCGGTGGCTGCTGCGTTATCCTGTAAACGACTTGCCTTGGGCTCACTGAGCGGACGGGCACATCTCGGATGGGACCATCTACAGCCGCTCTTTTCGCGATACACGTTCTGCAAGTGGAAGTAATTCCCTGGGTACTAGAACAACACTGCTTCTCTGTCGAGGAAACGACGCTTCTGAACCGGAATCATCTTATTCGAAGAGAGGGAACGCCTCTTTTTGGAAGAAAGACAATCTCGTCATTTCTGGAAAGGCAATGGTAGACAAAGTGTAGAGAAAGATGATGGAGAGGGGGAGAGAGAGAGAGGACGGCACGTTCGGCAGCCCATGACGGGCTTCCTACAGAGCCCGGTTTTCCGCTTGCATTGACATGTCGTGCCCCGCGCGTGTCTGCCTCGGTTGGGATTGGAAACAACGGGAGAGGCAGCTGGGAGGTCGGCGTTACGGAATCTTGTCATTTTTTTTTCTTGGTTGTGATCATCATCTGTTCTTCTTGTTCCGTCTTGTTAATTTCATGTCACCTCTGAATGGCCTCGGTCGTGTTCATTCGCTCCTTACGACACGCTCGAGTCCATGTTCATAGTTGCGAAAGAAGGGGGGAAAGGGTGGTCCACCAGCGATAAGTCATTTTTAGTTTAATGTGCTCAAGGCCCCCAGTCTCTGAAATGCCGTTTCTATGCTGTCTCGACCGACAGCCTTCATTGCTGCCCTAACACGTCATGACGCCACGGACCGTTCGGCGGTCGTTTTGCCGGATATCGTACATGTGTCTGTCTGTTTCTTGCTTCCCATACCCGTCTTTACATCTTCAGCTTCCTCTCCATCTCATCATGCATGCCCACACCACCAGCAGAGCCCATACCCTCATCACCAGGGTACACGTCCTCCCACGAGATGCTCGCGTCCTTGCCGCGGAGAATCTCCTCGTGGTGGCCGACCTGGCCGCCGCCGAGGGCGACGGGCCGCCAGGCGCCGCGGCGCGTAATGCCCAGCTCCATCTGGCGGCGGATGGGCTCGGCGGCGCCGTAGGCGCGGCGCAGCGTCTCCATGCGCAGGGCCTCCTGCGTGGCCTCCCAGTTCTTGAGGCGCGCCTCGAGCGGGTGCGCCGACGTCAGCGTCGTCGCCGGGTCGGCGGCCAGGGCGTTCGAGGCCGACGAGAGCGGCGAGGGGCCGAGGCCGGTGCGGAGCGTGTCGTGGAGGCCGGGGACCGAGGGGGCTGAGGTCGAGGTTGAAGTTGCCGTGAACGTTTGTGCGGCCGCTGAGGCGGGGACGATGCGGAGCTGGAGAGGGGGGGGGCTGCTTGTTAGATGGGATCGCCTTGTTGGGTAGCTCGCTGCCTGTTATGGGGAGACGTACGCTCATTGTGATGGTTTTGAGAGGTGGTGTGGAAGGTCGATGGTCTTGTTCTCGAGGTGACAGAGCTTCTTGGGGATATGCTCTTGCTAGGATGGTGATCTGTTGTGATGGAAGGGCGGAAGCAGATGGTCGGGCTGCTGTGGCGAGGCTGATAGCTTGTGTTGGAGCTTGCGTCGCGATAGGTGCCTGTCCGGCCGGCGGTCTGAGTGAGTGCCTGCCTCAACCGTCTCTGCTGACTACGCCTACAAAATATGGCACGTGACTAGCTTATCGTCCATGCAGGGGTCGACCAACATCCCTCGACCTCCCCTGTTCCCTGGCGCGACTTGGTGCATCACAGTGGGCCACTACAGCTTCCCCGGACTCTATTCCTCGACAAACGGGATCCATCCGACGACCAGACCCAGCAGTTGACGGATTGACGCCCTTTGCATTATGACTCTCTCACCACCACACCGCATCCACACGCGCACAATGCGACGCGCACGCTCATCATGCGTCTCCCACCCATTCTCCGCATCGCCAATGGCACCTTCTACCGCCACCATCCAAACGCAACAACGCATCTGAACCCTCCGCTCTTCGCCGATCTCACTTTTGACATCGAGGCAGATACCCAGAACCAAAAGCACTGGTGCATCGTCGGTCCATCTCTGTCAGGAAAAACGACTTTTCTTCACCTCCTGCGCGGTTCTCATCTCGCCATCCCGCCGACCTCGCGCTCGTATCCTTACCTCGCAACCGGCCCCCTGCCTCCATGGCTCCGTGGCTCTCACCGTGCGATCCGCTACGTCGGCTTCGACGACAGCCCCTCCGGCCCCGCGACGAGCGCCTACATCGCCGCCCGCTACGAGTCCCGCCGCGAAGACACCGACTGGTCCCTGCGGCAGTTTCTCCTTGGCGAGACCTCCTTCAACGAGGCTAAGCGTGACGATGCGCCCACCGCGGAACGACTCGATCAAGTCGCCGATGACCTGCGCCTGGGCCCGCTTCTCGACCTGCCTGTTGCGTTCTTGAGCAATGGCCAGGGCCGCCGCGCGAGGATAGCGAGGGCCCTGCTTACGAGGCCGGAGGTGCTGTTGCTCGACGAGCCGTTCATGGGCCTCGATCCTACTACCGTTGCTGGACTGAGCCCGATGCTCAAGGGCATGGCTGAGCGCGGCGCGCCGAGGGTTGTGCTGAGCGGAAGGCCGCAGGACCCTATCCCCGATTGGATCACACATCTTGTCTATCTCAGGAGTGACTGTCAGGTGGGCTCTATGGGCGAAAAGGACGTTGTGCTCGCTGGGCTGAGGGGCTACGTCCGGGGCGTCTGGAACGGCGGCATCGTCGAGGACGACAAGCTGCCCGTCAAAGCACTGTGGGAGATGGGCAGAACCTTGACCGCAGAGGGTGCACAGGGTGATGGTCTGGGATCTGGACTCACTGCCGACGAGGAAGTCAATACCGAAGTGTCAGCTGACGCAGCGGCGCCGCCAAGCACCGGTGAGCCCCTCGTGGAGATGAACGGCTGCCAGGTCCGCTACGGCGACAAGATCGCCCTCGGCAACTGGAGTCAATCGACACCCGCTGGTCCCAAGGACGGCCTCATCTGGACCGTGCGTCGAGGCGAGCGCTGGGGCGTCTTTGGTCCCAACGGCTCCGGCAAGACGACCATTGTTGCGTTGCTCTGCTCGGATCACCCGCAGACGTACGCCCTGCCGATCAAGCTCTTTGGCCGGAGCCGCATTCCCGAGCCGGGCTCTGGTGGCAAGGCACTCACGTTCTGGGACATTCAGGCGCGCATCGGCCACTCCAGTCCCGAGGTGCACCAACACATGCCGCGCAACCTGACCGTGCGGGCCGTCTTAGAGAGCGCGTGGGCGAGCACCTTCAGCGCCGTGCCGCGTCTCGATGACGACGCGCGGGCGAGGGTCGAGGCTGCACTGAAGTGGTTCGCGCCCGAGCTGGATCCCAGCTTCCAGTCCCGTGCTGGCGAGGGGGGGCTCGCCTGGGCGGACGACAACCTCTTCGGCAAGCTCTCCTTCAGCGCGCAGCGCGTGGCACTACTCGTGCGCGCCGTGATACGAGGCCAGGATGTCGTGGTGCTCGACGAGGCGTTTGGCGGCATGGACGAGGTGGTTGCGGGAGAAGTGCATGGCTTTCCTCGAGGAGGGCGTCGACCGCGGCGTGCCGGGGCCTGTCGGAGTCGCAGGCGCTCGTTTGCATCAGCCACGTCCGGGAGG
>NW_003315027.1:439272-455796 GCF_000150825.1 Verticillium alfalfae VaMs.102
GGGGTTAGAGCTGAGATGCCTGTCTGCTAAGAGGTGCTCAAGGCCTAACCAGCAGGCTCATCAGACATCGAGTACCTACTTTAGGTACCTTTAGATAGGTTCGTCCACGAGACTTCAGCACCTCTCCGTTCAAAATCAAACTGTAGTTCCACTACGACGCGAAAAAGTCCTCACGCTCCGATGCGGCAAGAAAAAGGGAATGTGCCGTCATGATTGTTACAGCGCTTCCACTTGGTGTGTACGTGGTGTAACATGCAGTCTGGATCGAGATCGATAACTCTGTTGTGCTTGTTGCTGGCTGTTTCCCGCCTGTTGTCGTACCGCAACTCACGTCGAGATGGGCAAAGTTTGCGTCTAACGGTCGCCAATCGAGCCGAACAGCGCTGGTCGATTGGCCTTTGCCCAGTTCAGGCTTCAGAGGTCACCCAAGTGAGGGGACACAGCAACGACGGAGGAAGAAGGGCGCGAGGCTAGGGGCGACCCACCTACCTGTGCAGCGGCCGGCCCCACGAAGCGCCTTCCCATGGAGCCCGGTTGCCGGGGCGACGGGTAACATCACAAACGCCCTGGTGCCCTGGTGCCTGCCCCTCGCCCTGTGCATGTATGCGCCTGCCCTGCACCGTCACCGCGAAGGCTGACAGCAATTGTCTGGTAGTCGTGCCAGCAGCTCCTTCCTTGCTGGCCGTGTTAGGCCTCCTCTTAAATCGACACGCCCTCTTCCTGTTACTCTGGCCCCCCGTCATAAGCCAACCGGGACCAACATTCCTCGTCCGCTCATCACTCCTCCAGCCGGCTCGCTATTGACATTGTCTTCCTCTCCAGCGCAAGGCGACCTGAAGTGGCAAGCACTCCCTTCGACCCTTTTTTTGAGACACCAATTCTGCCATCAACATTCCTTGCCAAACCATCTCGTCCCACGATCCTACAAAACAGTCGCCCGCCATGGATGGTCCCAGCACCCCAGGCTCGCGTCCTCCCGACTACAGCCTACCCTCCTACGACGATCACGACGATTCGCCGCCGCCTGGTCATCACCAGAACATCAATCCTGCCGCCATCCGACTGTTGACGTCGGTGGAAGGTGATCCCTACGACGCTCGCCCGTATGTTCCCAGGTCTCCTGACAAGCCCTCCTCCCCCGAGCACACAGTCAAGCACAGCACTCCATCAGATGCCAACCTCTACCCCGAGCCTCTGTCGCTCAAGAAAGACGCCAGCTCAACTTGGACAACGCCAGAGCACCTCGATGCCCTGAAGCGACAGGAAGCTGGCCATGTACCCTCCAGCCCCAAATCCGTTGATGCGCAGGCTGCTCCTTCCACGCGTCGCAGCCACCAAGAACTCCCTAAGCCCAAGCCCAAACCCGCGCGTGCTTCGACTGTCAAGTTGCAGAAGAAATCACACTCCCAACCCAACTTGCTGGGTTGCGTAGGTGTCCGGGCCAGCCTGCCCATTATCCCTGAGGGTCCTTCTGCGAGGAAAAGTGCCCTCCAGAAACCCTCGACCAGCTGCCTTCCTGCACCACAGACATGCCCAAACATAGAGAACTCTGGCTCACAATCTGATCTTTCTAGTGCCCAACCATCCCAGCGACGCTCGTACCAGCCTTCCATCATGTCGGACTACTCGAGGCACGACACCATTCTCGATCCGCCGGCCATGCCACCCCCGGATTCCACATACGTTCCCTTCCAGGGCCGTGAGAGGAGGACACCATCGCCAACGAGATCCTCGCCAACAAGACCCTGGAGCAGAATGTCCAACGACTACACTCGCCCGCCCCCCTCCACCATGTACGAACCATCCGACCTCAATGGCAGCCCGCGTCCTGGAACACCCTCGTCAAGATACGGCGGCAGCCCGAGGAGGCCTCTGCCTCCTGCGCCGCTGTTCTCCAACTCGGCGCGCGACTCGCAAGCCTCCTTTGCGGACGACGTCACCGTGTCCATCCCCCTTGACCACGATCCAGATGATGTGTTTGGTCCCGAGACGGATATCAGCGACAGCCGTTACCGCAAGAACTCTTATGTATCTCAGGACACTCTGCACGACGATCCAGAAGACGACTACGTGCACGATGACGACGAAGAGACCGACCAACAGGGGCACTATGGCCCAGCGCCTGATGGCAAGCAGGAGCGTCGCGGCGTTCGCGCGCCCCAGATGTCAAGGAAAGAAGTCCAGCTCATCAACGGCGAGCTTGTCCTCGAATGCAAAATCCCTACCATTCTCTACAGCTTCCTGCCGCGACGCGACGAGGTAGAGTTTACACACATGCGCTACACGGCTGTGACGTGCGATCCGGATGACTTTGTCGACCGCGGGTACAAGCTGCGACAGACCATTGGCCGGACAGCTCGTGAAACAGAGCTATTCATCTGCATCACCATGTACAACGAGACGGAAATTGACTTTACGCGGACTATGCATGCCGTCATGAAGAACGTATCACACTTCTGCAGCCGCAAGAAGTCGCGTACGTGGGGCGAGCTCGGATGGCAGAAGATTGTCGTCTGCATCGTGTCTGATGGTCGTGAAAAGATTCACCCGAGGACCCTCGATGCACTGGCTGCCATGGGTGTGTACCAAGACGGTATCGCCAAGAACTTTGTCAACCAGAAGGCCGTCCAGGCCCATGTGTACGAGTACACGACGCAGGTGTCTCTCGACGCCGATCTGAAATTCAAGGGCGCCGAGAAGGGCATCGTGCCATGCCAGATGATCTTCTGCCTGAAAGAGAAGAACCAGCGCAAGCCCAACTCACACAGATGGTTCTTCAACGCTTTCGGCAAATCACTCAACCCCAACGTGTGCATTCTGCTCGACGTCGGCACACGCCCTGGTGGCGACTCGCTGTACCATTTGTGGAAGGCTTTCGACAACGACTCGAACGTGGCGGGCGCCTGTGGTGAGATCAAGGCCATGAAGGGCAAGTTTGGACGCAACCTGCTCAACCCGCTTGTCGCCTCGCAAAACTTTGAGTACAAAATGTCCAATATTCTTGACAAGCCACTCGAGTCCGTCTTTGGCTACATTACTGTGCTGCCCGGTGCCCTCAGCGCATACCGTTACCACGCGCTGCAAAACGACGAGACGGGCCATGGCCCACTAAGTCAGTACTTCAAGGGCGAGACGCTGCATGGACAGCACGCCGACGTCTTCACCGCCAACATGTACCTTGCTGAGGATCGTATCCTCTGCTGGGAGCTCGTCGCCAAAAGGGACGAGAGGTGGGTGCTCAAGTACGTCAAGGGCTGTCACGGAGAGACGGACGTGCCGGACAGCGTGCCCGAGTTCATCTCGCAGCGCCGCCGTTGGCTCAACGGTGCCTTCTTCGCCGCCGTCTACTCGCTCGTGCACTTCAAGCAGGTCTGGACGACCGACCACACTCTCGCCCGGAAGATTCTTCTCAACATCGAGTCGTTCTACCAGCTGCTGCAGCTCCTCTTTACCTACTTCTCGCTCGCCAACTTCTACCTCACCTTTTACTTCGTCGCAGGTGGTCTCGCTGATCCACAAGTCGACCCCTTTGGCAACAATGCCGGCTTCTGGATCTTCACCGTCTTGCGGTACACCTGTGCCCTCCTTATCGCCACGCAATTCATCCTCTCTCTGGGCAATCGTCCCCAAGGCGCGAGCAGACTCTACCTGGCGAGCATGATCATCTTTGTCATCATCATGATGTACACCTCCTTTGCCACCATTTGGATCGTTGTCTACCAGTTCTCCCACGACAACATCAGTCTTGGCAGCAACGTCTTCACCAACATTATCGTCTCCGTGCTGTCTACTCTTGGTCTCTACATCATCATGTCCCTCATGTACCTCGAGCCCTGGCACCTCATCACCTCATTTGTCCAGTACTACCTCCTCCTGCCCTTCAGCATCTGCACCCTCCAGGTGTATGCCTTTTGCAACACCCACGATGTCACCTGGGGCACAAAGGGTGACAACGTCATGAAGACAGATCTCGGCGGAGCCATTGGCAAGCGTGGCGGAACGACAGTCGAGCTCGACATTCCCTCCGAACAGCTCGACATTGACTCGGGGTACGACGAGGCCCTGAGGAACCTCAGGGACCGTGTCGAGGTGCACTCACCCCCTCCCAGCGAGTCTCAGCTGCAGGAAGACTACTACCGCAGTGTGCGAACATACATGGTCGTGAGCTGGATGATTGCCAACGCCATCCTCGCCATGGCCGTTAGCGAAGTCTATTCGGCCACCGGCATTGGTGAAAACTACTACCTGCGTTTCCTGCTGTGGTCCGTCGCCGCGCTGGCGTTGTTCCGCGCGCTCGGCAGCACGACTTTTGCGGTGCTTAACGTCATCAATATCATGGTGGAGGGCCGCATGAAGATGAGCCTCAAGGTGCCCAAGTGGATGGGCGGATGGGGCGAGAAGGTTGGCAGCGTGGTGAGCGAGAAGATGAGCAGCATTGGAAGCAGTGTCGGCAGCAGCATTGGGCGGAAGTAGAGACGACTGTCTGTGATGAGTGAATTTTTGCACGGGGTTTCGGGTTTGAATATTTGGGACGAATTCGGGATCACGTTTGATGCCTGTTGGGATTTTGTATGAAAGTTTCGGACTGTTCATGTGAATGTTTTGATTGAACTGTGGGATGATATGGAGTTTGGACTGATAATAGAATTCATACCCTGGTGCCTCAGTGCCGTTCGTGATTGATGTTCTCCCACAGCATCTTCTTGAGAAAATCAGGTAACAGGGAGTTGAGCATGCGCCTGCCATTCGTTGCTTATGTGATATTCACCAGGTTACTCGAAGTCGTAGAGTTTAATTCCAATAGAGTATCACCTGCGGAGGGTTCAGCTGCCAAAATCAGACTAATGTCTCATTATCCCATACATTATTTGTTTATCAGTGTTTCATCAGTTGTTCACTTCAGTTGCTCAAGGCACGTCTTCATAAAAACTCGCAACGATAATCTCATTCAAATTGTGATTTGGAGGCAGTAGAGAGGCACCGCCGGAGCCAAAGTGCAGGGTACCTCAGGAGAAGCCCATGACCACGAGAGCACATATGGGAGAGCTGTGGGGGGCTGAAATTCAGATGTATTCTGACCACCCTACCTGCGTCACAGTTAATTGCGGATGACCTGTTCACCCGGCTCATCCCACTGCTCTGACATGTTCTCAAAGGAATGGTTCCATGAGCAGACGGCTCGACGATCCTTCCAGTCCACATCCTTTTTGGGCACCGAAAGTGGAGCGTGAGAAAAAATACTAAGAAAGCGTTTCAAGTAAGGAGCAGTTTCTTCGTAAAAATCGATGCGACTTGGTGTCGCTGAAATCTCAAGCGGAATCTGCATCGAGGCAATAAGTTTATGAGATTCCCAGAAGTCCAAACAGTCCACAACTATCAGGATCCACAACTACCAGTGAGTTTTCAAAATTGACATCAACTGCGATGCCGCAATTCATAGCCTCACATCAAGCAAGTTTGGCCCCGTCCTCGGGCCTCTCGAAAGCACCATGCCTGCCAGCCCCACTGCTGAACTTGGCAGCGCCCGACACGCTCTCCGCCGTAACGACCTTGATACCCTCGTCGAACTCCCTGCTCAGGGCGTCCTCAAACGAACTAGCATTGTAGGCCGCGTAGTAGCAGCTCGCCCGGTCCGTGTTCATGCAGAGCTGCGGGAACAGCAGCAGCTGCCTCGCAAATCTGCGTCGCCTCCTCCCAGCGCCTGGCCCTTGGGCACGACCCTGTTCGCGAGACCCATCTGCAGGGCCTTTCGGGCGTCGACGGGACCGGCCCGTGAGGATCATGTCGAGGCGCGACCGAGGCGATGAATGCTTGCAGCGCACGGTCCGCGTCGATGACGCCCCACCGACGGCCAGAAGACGCCGAAGACGGCGTCTTCCTCGAGCGACGCGCAGGTTCGCCCAAGCAGCGACAGCTCGAGGCCACCGGCGGACGGCGTAGCCGGACACGGCGCTGATGACGGGCTTCTTGATCTGCATCCGCGAGGGGCCGATGGGCCCGATGTTGCGCCCCTCGACGCGATGGTCCGGGGACACGAGGGGGCCGCCGTAGGACCCGCCGGACCCGCCCTGACCGAACTTGGCCACCTCGTGCAGGTCGAAGCCGGCGCAGAAGGTCCCGTGGGCGCCGTGGAAGACGGCGACCTTTTGCGTGGGATCGTCCTCGAAGGCGAGGAAGGCGTCTGTAAGCTTTTTGCCCGTGGGGCCGTCGACGGCGTTGCGCCGTGCCTCGCGGTTGATGGTGATGGTCGTGATGCCCTCCGGGGTCTTGTTGATCAGCACAGAGTCGGGCTCACTGTCATAGGAAGTGGACATGTTGATCAATTTATTTTTCATTGGCGACCTGGATGGCATGCACTGGGAGCTGATGCTCGCCATGGCGAGTCCATGATCACCAGCTTCTTCTTCTATCTGTACTGAATGCCACAAAATATCCGCTGGTGCGGATGCCGAGGTATTGGAACCTGGCTTTCCCACATACCATTTGATTGGTATTGTCTATTTCCCCAAAGGGACGACGTACGTAAGAGCAGTCACGGGACGGTTACGTTCTCGGCGTTGCGTTCATCTGGCCGTCCGTTGATCGGACCCGGACATGACTGGCGTCCTCACTCCGTACGTGTGTGCAGGCGCCGGGAATAGCCGACGGTAATCGATCGGGGGTTGACGTCTACCCAAAACCATGAGCCACAATGCTGAAAGTGCTCTGCAATGAAAGCTCTGGAAACCAGCATCATTCCGGCATGTCTACACACTGTCAATCACAATGTCGGCAACTCAGCTACAGACTTTGACGTCGGTCAATGAGCTGCGGGATGGCAGCGAGATACAGAGCATAACCGATCAAGCGCAGTCGTCAGAATCCCATGATCGGCTCGGGGCATCACGCTGGGCGGTTCTCTCAGCTGCCTTTGGCATTACCTTCATCGCCGTGGGTATGCCCAACTCCTTTGGTGTTTTCCAGGAATACTACGAATCGACGCTGTTCCCCAACAAGCCATCGCCTGAGATCATCATCATTGGCTCGCTGTCGTCCAGCCTTTACATGATCCTCGGTGCCTTTACCGGACGGCTCGCCGACGTGGTAGGATACCAGGTCGTCCTGATTTCCGGGTCTATTCTCATCGTCGGCGGTCTCTTTGCCGCGTCCTTCTCGACCCAGTTCTACCAGCTCGTGCTCTCCCAAGGATTGGCATTCGGTCTCGGCACAGCTCTCGTATACTATCCTGCCGTCAGTAGTTCCGGGCAGTACTTCCGACGCCATGGTCTTGTGAACGGGGTAGTGCTCTCGGGAGGCGCTCTCGGAGGCTGCATTGGTCCGTACTCCGTCCGCATCATGATCCAACGGCTGGGTCTACCAGTCACCTTTCGCACGCTGGCCGCCATGTCAGCCGGTGTCTTGACCTTCTCCTGTATTGCTTTCACGCAGGCCAGGAGGCGGCCGCGGCCCCGAAGCCGGAAGCTCATCGACCTCCGCCTGCTGCGGGACACCCGTTTCCTCGTCATCCTCGTCTCAGGCACTGTGGCCATGACGGGGTTCCTGCCTCGGTATTTCATCATTCCGGCCTCGGCCGTGTCGCAGGGCATTGACAAGGGGTACGCCGCCTGGCTGCTCGGCCTCATGAACGGCCTCTCGATCATCGGTCGTCTGGCTGTCGGCTCGTTCGCCGACAGGTACGGCAAGCTGACGGCGTTGATCACGAGCTTTGTCCTCTGCGGCGTCGGCCATGTCATCTTTTGGCTGCCGGCCGTCATGGTTGGGGACGAGGACGAGAAGCCCGTCGCATTGATGACGCTGTTTGTCATATTTGTTGGCCTCCTCGGGTCCGGCTTCGTCAGTCTCATTCCGGTGGTCATGTCGGACCTGTTCGGGGCCGAGGACCTGGCTTCCAAGGTCGGACTGCTGAACAGCATCATGGGGCTGGGGGCCTTCGCGGGCCCGAGTGCCGTGTATGCCATCGTTTCTGATGGTCGGGACTTCAGCATGGCGGTTCTGTTTTCGGGGCTGCTGATGATTGTTGGCGGTCTTATGCTCACCCGGATGTATAGATACTTGTGATGCCACGATTGCCGCCACTTACTATGTGTACATGTAGCTTCCCGTCTTCGTTTAGCTCAAAGTCAGTAGCTGGTTGAATTTCAAACATCATATATTCACTTTTAGAAGCCTTATTATACGTCCTTAACTTAGACGTGTATGTAATGACGACACGATCTGTCTAACACTGCAGCATCAATGCTTCAGGTTGAAAAAGGTATCTCTATGTAGACATTCGTGCTCATGAAATTTATCTGGGTAGGTCCTGATTTTCTTGCTCATGAAAGCACCTTATTGCAAGGGCCCTCGTTGCTACAACATTCGGGCAGGCAGCAATCGACTTTGCTGACTAAACAAGTATGAGATGCTCTTCACGTCACTGTCGATTGCTGCCTTGAAGTTTTGACCAAATCCTGCTGCATCAGAACTGGACACTCTTTTTTCTACTAATTGAGCAAGCCGCGTCGATAGAGCGTAGTCATTGCGACAGAAATTGGTCTGGGGCCTCGTGGTAACGACCGGACAGCTCGTGAGGTGGTCGCGCTCACCCACCAAAACACACGATCCACCCCTCACATTTCACCCCCCACCACCCAACACCCCCCGAACATGACGCGACGTTTTGCCATGGGGCGAGGGATTCTGTCAAACCAACAAAAGGCGAAAGAAAGAGCGAATCGAAAAGCCCGAGGTCACCAGCACCATCCAGGACACCGGCACGCCAAACACCACAGCTCTCTCACGCTCTCACCTCACGCGCTTCGGAGAGGAAACCGACAGCGTCCGCCAGAAGCGCGTCTCGCCATCCGGGTAATGAGTCCCCAGCCCCATCCGCCGTCTACTTCTCCTGACGGCCTGCCAACTAGACCGCACTCCATCGACATCACCACCGCCCCAGCCAATCCCCGAAACGTAAGTGCCTCCTCCTGCTCATCAGCGTAGCACCGCACTCAACCCTCCCCGCGCCAGCTTCCTCATTCCCGGCTACGATCACGATGACATCTACCGCATGGTCGAGGACGAATTCCTCGTCATCGCCGGCAAGTTCACCGCCCACCTCCATGCGGCGGAGTACCACCGTCTCAAGACGCAGGCACGCTCTCAAAACGCAGATGCCATTGCCGACATCTCCCGTCCCGTCGTCGGCTCGCTGACCGAACTGGCGAGGCGCCGCCAGGAGGACCTTCTCAGGAAGAAGAACCAGCAGCAGGCGCTCAGGCAGTCCAGCGCCGGCGACGGAGACGAGGCCGGCGAGACGGAGGGAGAGGACGCTGCGCTCTGGCGGGGGTCGTCGCTTCGCGGGCTCATGGACAGTCCGCGGAAGAGGGAGGTGAGGATCTCGGCACTCGCGAGGGCAGAAAGCAGCGCTGGAAGGACGGGCGCCAGCTGGGATAGAGAGGGAGGGGTCCAGCGTAGGCTGATCTTTGCGGGCGAGGGCGCTGTGAAGAGGTCGCGGCCGGAGGACACGGCGAATGAGGATGAAGATGATTTGGATGCGCCGGCGAGATCGAGGCTCAGTCCGCAACGATTGGCAGAGCCTACTTCGTCGAGATCGAAGGCGACTGGTTTTCAAGCGGCAAGCTTGTCGCTTGGACACGCAAAGCCGGCTCCTGCAAAAAGGCCGGCGAAGGGCGACAGTGCGACTGTTGTGACCATGGCACCAAACATGGTCGAGAACACCAACGATCAGCGGGAGTCCGAGTCTGAGGAGGATGACATTTTCACGCGATTCAAGAGCCGGCAGACAAGCGACAGACGGCGGAGACCTGTAGCCCGAAAGACGGCGGAGGGAAAGGGTGACACGAAGGGGGACATTATTCCATCATTCATGTCATGACTGCAAGCTATGAAGAGCAGCACGCCGTTGCTACATTGTGCTCTTGAAAGCACACCGATATGATACCCACGACCCATTCTCTGCAATTCAGCAGGTATATCCTTCGCTGCGTTAGCAATCTCAAGAAAGCCTCGCTTGTGCTGCCTCAGCAGGCTGACAGTGGTCTGATGCCTGATTTAGAGTGCGAATGGACGGACTGACACGTGATCCTGTCGTCGCTAGTCCTTCTCGGCTCCATCGAAGTGCAGTTTGCAAGCCTTGCTTGAGTAGTCCCGCGGCTGATGGGACATCATCTCTCCTGGTGACGAACGTTCGGTCTTGAGCGGGCACCACATAGCGAGGACCTAGAGCTGAAGCGTCCTATAACCATTCGCACATTAAGTTGCGATCGCCGCAAGAAAATATCTGGTTGGTCGACCAGAGGCTGATATGACCCTTGATATAACTTGCTGGCGCGTCAAAGCCATATTTGAGAGCAGGAGGGCCGTCGCGACAGACGCGTGCTGAAGACAACGCGACGGACACAAACACCGCGGGCTTATGGCAGGATGACCGCCCACGCTACCTCTGCCCTCAGATTCGCGCTGACCTGAGTAGTCGATTTGTTCCCGTGCTGATGAACCTTTGCCGAGCGAGGCGGAAATGGCGACAGGGGCGGTCGTCGTCAAGTGAAGATTTAGCCTTACTCTTCTTTGAAACCGTTCACACATCTTTCAAGAAATGGGACTTGAACTTCCTGCCCGCACGATCGGCACCGCGAACAAGAAACTGGTCGCCCATGATCTCAAAGGCAAACGTACTGGACGAGACGGCAGCGGCAGCGGGTGGCGCATCTATCGCAGTCCCAGCAGCTTCTGTGGCTTCTTCCGTGTCCGCCACAGGCACCTCAACCCGGAACATGGTCCCCTCTTTCGGAACAAGCTTGACCTTGTTCTGCGCTGTCACGACCTCGAAAGTGAACCTCGCGTCCTTCAGGACAATTCCCTTGATGCCAACACGGCTGGGGCAATTGCTACGCACAACCTCGATCTCAGCCCCGTGAAACTCGGCAGCGCTCAGTTTGGCAGCGGCACCAGGTCCACCGTAGACCTCACCGCCGAGGATCTCGCGGACGTAGCCGAGCCAGAGGCGGTGCAGCGGCACGTAGGTCGCGTACTTCTGTCCCTGGCGCGGGATGGTGTGAAGACCGAGGGCGCGGCGCTGACGTGAGGAGAGGGGGGCGGGTCGCTTTTTCGAGCGCGCTTTGTATTCTTCGCGGGCGAGACGGCGTGCTTTCCGCGCGTTGGATGGTGGTGGCGGAGATGTTGGGCGGAGATGGAGGTTGCGATACTGAAGCTTTTCCGTGTAGATGCGGGAGACGGTGTCGGGGGAGTGGGCGCGCGCGAGAAGCGATTGGGTAAACTCGGCAGAGGTATCTGGAGGCATGACGATGTTTCGGAATGTGTATGGTGCGGGTGTTCGTCGGGTATGGTGCAGGTTGGTCGACAGATGGCAAATGGGATATGCTGTTCTTGGTATTGGGTTCCTTAGCAGTGAGTCTTTCGGCCAAAATAAAATATCGACCTGGCTGGCACTGACGACAGTGGGGAAGGAGCTACTGAGCCTGCACTGCAGGCACAGCAGGAACTACTGACCCGCACCTGCCCGCAGCTTCACATGTCGGGGGTGGCCCGTGCCTGCCCCTTCGGCTCGATGACGGTCCACTTTCCGCCCTCGGCACTGGCAGCGCGGGCAAGTTGGCACGAGCATGGGCCAGGCATTGACGACGAACCGCTACCTCTTAACGCTCATGCCATTGTAATGTCGAGGCCCCTGCATCGTGCCCTCCTCACCCCATGATGGTGGCGAGACTGACAGTCCCTTTAACAACTCGGGGTTTCCAGGCTGCGGCTTTGCTCACACCATTATCACAGCGAATTGACGACGTCTGAGCCACCACGACCGGCACGGCCTGTCTACCTCGCATTGAACACAACTCCCAGCCGGCCCCGTCCCCTCACGGCCCATCATGGCAGACGACGACCCCACGAGCACCTCTGCTCCCGACCTCCAGATCCTCGGCGACAATGTCACCCTCCAACCCAGCGGCTATCTCAAGCCGAGTAATACCCGCGACAATGAGAAGGAGGAGGCCCTCATGAAGCACATGGCGCGCTTCCGTTCTGAACCTCTACAATTCCTCCGCGAAGTCTCCCTCTACGTCTCTGGCACCGGCTGGCGGGCCTACGACAATCCTATCGGCCAACCCGTGTTCTACAATGGCTTCAGCGATAGAATGAAAGACTGTGTGCTGTCGGCGCCGCTCCTGCAGGACCGTATCCGCGACCTCGCCGACAAGCGCATTGCTGTCGAGGAGAAGGAGGGCCTTTTGAGCAGAAATGACCGTGACTATGCGCTGAAGCGGGCGCAGAGGCGGGCAGTCATCGAGTCGGGAATACAAGAGGTCGCAGAGAAGATGACGGACGACATGATCTGCAAGATGGAGAGCAAGACGTTCATCCGCGGCGCATACTACTTCGCGACCCAACTGACGCTTCGGGCGTACCATCAAGGTATCCACGTGTCGAGCGAAGAGGTTCTGCGCTTGAGAAAGGTCGCTGAGGAGGCCCAGCGGAACAAGCAGAGCATCATATTCTTGCCGTGTCATCGGTCGCATGTCGACTATGTCTCGCTGCAGCTCATTTGCTATCGCTTGGGACTGACGCTGCCCACGATTGTGGCTGGCGACAACCTCAATTTCCCTGCCGTCGGTAGCTTCCTCCAGCATGCTGGCGCTATGTGGATCCGGCGCTCGTTTGGCGACGATATACTGTACACAACATTGGTGCAGACCTACATCGATACGCTCTTGCAGCAGGGCTTCAATTTCGAGTGCTTCATCGAAGGTGGCCGCTCACGCACAGGAAAACTGCTGCCACCAAAGTATGGTATTCTCAGTTTTGTCCTCGACAGTATCCTCTCTGGACGAACCAAGGATGCCATCATCTGCCCTGTCAGCACACAGTACGACAAGGTCATTGAGACCGAGAGTTACGTCACTGAACTGCTCGGCGTGCCCAAAAAGAAGGAGAACCTAGCGGACTTCCTAACTGGTGGCTCGTCCGTGCTGTCCTTGAAGCTTGGCCGCGTTGACGTGCGTTTCCACGAGCCGTGGAGCCTTCGCGGCTTCATTGACGAGCAGCTGACAAAGATTGCCAAAGTGCCTCAGGGATTGAGCTTGGATGTAAAGAACCCCGAGAATATCGGCATTCGGCTGAAGCTCCTCCGAACCCTCGGATACAAGGTTCTCGCCGACATCAATGACGTGTCTGTCGTTATGCCGACGGCCCTGATCGGCACCATCCTGTTGACACTACGAGGCCGCGGCGTTGGTAAGACGGAGCTCGAGACGCGTGTGCAATGGCTCACCGATCGCGTCAGGGCAAAGGGTGGCCGCGTGGCTCACTTTGGCAATGCACCATTATCGGAGATCATCGAGCGAGGCCTGGAGGTGCTTGGCAAAGATCTGGTCGGTGTCGTCGGTGGCCTCCCAGAGCCGACATACTTTGCCGTCGACCGCTTCCAGCTGTCGTTCTACCGCAACATGACCATCCACTTGTTCATCTCCGAGGCCCTGGTCAGTGCTGCCATGTACACAAAGGTCAAGCAGGGCGGCGGCCCCTCGACGCAGGATATCCCTATCGAGGAACTGTTGGCTCAAATTCAGTTCCTCTCTTCCCTGTTCAGAGGAGAGTTCATCTTCCCAAGCGAGGGCCTCGCAGCGAACTTGGAAAAGAGCCTGCATGAGCTGGAGAGGGATAACATTATCACTGCCGAGAGAGATGACGCAGGCAAGGCAGTCAAGATTGGTCTGTCGGCCGAGGAGCGGGCAGCGGGCCGCGAGAACTACGATTTCTACTGCTTTTTGATCTGGCCGTTTATCGAGGCGAGTTGGCTGGCGGCTGTATCCCTCATGGGGCTGACGCAGCCTCTGGACGAGAAGGAGGACATCTGGATTGAGGTCGCCAAGGCGCAGAGCAGCGCCCAGCTGGTAAGTAGCACCATCTTGACGCTCACTGTCACGGCTTTATACTAACTCCTCATAGCTCGGAAAAACACTCTACCACCAGGGTGATTTGAGCTACTTCGAAGCCGTCAACAAGGAAACGCTCAAAAACTCCTACCAGCGTTTCGAGGAAGAGGGAATTCTTCAAGTAGTCAAGTCCAAGGACCCCAAGGTCCCACCACGCCTGCGCTTGAACCCAGACTGGAAGCCATCACGCGACCCTGCGACGGGTGAACTTATTGCCGACGGACGGCTGTGGGAGTTTACCGAGAAGATCGCCAGCAGTCGACGTGAAGGAAAGAATAGGCGTGACGGCGCGACGGTCAGCACGAGGGTGCTGAGACTGACGGATCATTTGGGAGGCCAGCTTTTCGAGGCGGCCAGGGGACAGGAGGGCGCGAGTCGATTAAGCAAGGAGGATTCCAAGATCTTCATCAAGGGCTTGAAGGATAGGAAGAAGAGGAAGAGCTTTGACGGGCGGGCGCATTTGTAGGCGGGCAGAGCGAGCTTTCCTTTCTCAATGATGCTTGTTGATGTTAATGTACACCCACCTATACAGGCACTATCATGGCAATACCCAATGTAACTGTACTTTGCTTTACGCTGCGTTGATTGGTCTCACGTGAAAAGGAATGACGTTCTTTTCCTAGGCAAGTCTGGCAGCATGGCTGCAAATAACACCATTCTGTGGTGTCACCTCCATTCTATTAAAACGACCTGAGCCCAGATATATGTACAAAAACAGCAAGGCAGCCATTCAGGACGCCTTTGGCGACAGGATAATGTTATCTATCAGCCTCACGGCCGGACCTCCACTCAAACCGAGATCCTCGCCCTCCCTGGGCGCCTCGACCGGCAACATCTTGACGGCACCGCATAGAATGGCCCCCCTCGCAGGGTCAATAGCGTCAATATCCTCCATCGTATCCGGATCCGTCAGCGAGATGTAGTCGACCTCGAAGCGAACTCGATCCTCCGCCGCCAACGCAGCCTGCTCGGCAGTCACCTTGTCCGTGACGGTTCTGGCGGCAGCGAGGACTGCCCCGGCCTCGAGCTCGCCGCCGCCGTACGCATCCTCGGCAGCCTGGAGGGCGCGGTGCAGCACCGTCGCGGCGGCGCGCCGCCTCTCGCCGAGGTAGACGTTGCGGGAGCTCAGGGCGAGGCCGTCGGGCTCGCGGACGGTGGGCACGACGACGACCTCGGTGGGGAAGAGAAAGTCGCGGACGAGGCGACGGATGACGACGGTCTGCTGGACGTCCTTCTGGCCAAAGTAGACCTGCTGGGGCTGGACGGCGTTGAAGAGCTTGGCGCAGACGGTGGCGACGCCACGGAAGAAGGTCGGGCGTGAGCTGCCCTCGAGGCGGGCGGCCAGGGGTGTGATGGTGACGAAGGAGCCCGGCGAGTCGACGTCCTGGCCCGGGAAGCCGCCGGGGTAGAGCTCCTCGGTGGAGGGCGCGAACACGGCTGAGATCTTGCCGAGGACATCTGGGTCGTCGGCGAGGGAGCGCGAGAGGCGGGCCAGGGCTGCGGCGTCGGCGTCCCAGGTGCGCGGGTACGAAGCCAGGTCCTCCTTGGGACCGAACTGGGCCGGGTTGACGTAGAGGGAGACGATGACATTGTGGGACGCGAGAGCGGCGGCCCGAATGAGAGCCAGGTGGCCGGCATGTAGAGCGCCCATCGTGGGCACGAGGGAGAGGGTGCGGTGGTCGCGGGTCAGGGGCGCAGTGTGGGCGCGCAGAGCAGCGACGGTGCGAAGGACGCGAATGGATGAGTTTGGGGATTTTCTCAGGAGCTACCGGCGCCGGGAAGCGCGAGGGTCTTGATTTGGCGCTCGAACTGCATGCTGAGCGGACGGATGTGCTTGATAATGAGGCCATCTGCTTGAGGATTGGCTGTGAAAGGGGTAACCTTGAAGGTGTCGTTGAAGATGAGAGGTATAGGGCAGCACGCCGCCGCGGCGCGGACCGGAGCGCGCGAGTCAACATCTTGTCTGCCGTGCGTGGCGTGAGATCCGTTATTTCGTAAGATTCAATGAGGGAATTGGCGGACCGAAGCGAGAAATTGATCTTTAATACGTGATACGCTGTGATGGTAGCTGCCGCGGAGTTTTGAGGACGACCAGACCGAAACGCGAAGTTGAGTTGGCCGAGGTTTTCGGTAGGTCGGTGAGGAATCGTGTTCTCGGTGTCCGGTGAGATGACTCATCCAGTTCCCAGCCGGCTTCCGTTGAAACACGAAGATCAAGCCGATTTGCTATTCTACCTTGTCAAGTATACTAAGACTTACGATATGTGAGATTACCGGTGTCCAGACCGATATTGCATGCGAAAAGACATTTTTTGCCAGCGCAGCAGCCAATCTTGTCCCACCGACGCTGCAGAGCTTGCACTCCCTGTGCCTGCTTAAAGGCGAGTGATCTCTGGTTCGCTCCCCACCTTCGGCTGCTTGCATTTGGACTTCCACCATGTTAAACCGGCCGACGCCGCAGGGCTCCGGGTAGCGTCCGGGAAACGGGGCCAAACCGGGGAATGGGTGGCGGCAGCATCGTTGTGAGACCCGTGTCACCTCGTGCGAGCTTGGCGGCAAGCCCAGATGAGCGAGTGGG